>NW_020664447.1:48290799-48448826 GCF_002925995.2 Terrapene triunguis
ACACACACACACACACACACACACACACACACACACACACACACACATTTGACAGTCATTTAGATGGTATCAAAAGATGGTGATAACTGTCCTTTTTGGGGAAAAAAAGAAAAAGTTAGCTAAGATGGCCTGGAGCTGTTGTTGGTGTCCAAGTCCGATCCCATTTCCTAGAAGACAAAACAGGATGAACACACACACACGCACGCAAGAGAGGAAAAGAAAAAACAGCAAAGATAGAAAATGCAGCTTCTGTCTCTGTTGTTGATTCTCACTTGCAGCCTCATGGCTGGAGAAACACAGGCAAGGCACATGGTCTTATCATCCACTCTGAGACCTGTCAAACAGCCCTGAGCTGTTTAGGGCATTGCTTTTAGCTGCTTCCCTCTGGTCACAGGTTTAAAACACTGTTGCAAAATATGCAGTCTTGGCTGGCTAAGCCAGACTCTGATTAAACAGAAGGCAAAAGAAGAGGGATAGAAAAGAGAAGAAATAAGGCGGGGAAGGAAAAGGAGACACAAAGGGTGGGAGTGACAAAGTCTCATGTCCCACCGATTTTGGTTCACTGATTTCTGGTCCCACACTTCTCTTGTTTACCAGACATGAGTTATATCAGTAGGTCTTTTTGTTTGGAGTAATTCAGTTTTTCTGTCTCCATTTTGCACTATTCCCCATCAATGTGTATCATTGTATGTGGTGGAGCATTTTATAAACTTTTATCCACTTTACCACAGTTGAGCTCACAATTAGGGTAAATTTAGAAGCCCAAATATTACAACATCTCAATCTCATTGAAGCCCATGGTGCTCAATCCATTGACTTCAATGGGCGTTGGTGCAAAGGAGATGCCACAAGGGTCTAGGGAGGAGGGAACCTGCTGTGGTGCTAGCCCTTCCCTTTTACTCCATGCCTCCTGTGATGCTGGCAGACCAGGGGCCAACTCATACCAAGGTCCAAGGAGTCATTGAACACTGACAAATACATAGCTGGAAACCAGTATGGCTTATCTGTGCATTAATATTGTTAAGATAGATATTAGAGTTGTCAGAATGTGTTTTAGACCTTATGAATAGCTTGGAGGATATTGCATGTATTAGCCTCGCTTATCTGTACCCCATGTTATAAAGTGATAAATATTTGTATTGTAAACCTCTGTAACGATATAATTCATCAGGCAGGAAAGAAGCCTTCTCTAATGCAAATACTGGCTTCCTACAGAAGGTGGTAGGTCCTCCCCAACAAGAAGGCCTTTGAAACTAAATGAGCCATTGTGAAAAATCAAAAGACTTTGTTAATTGCATTCATCTCCCTCTCAATGAAGGGGAGACCTGCTCATGAACACAGCCCATCAGCTTGTGCTCTGGGGAGAAGGTGATTAAAATCCATGAGAAGGAGAAAGTTAGTTCTTTTCCTGCTTGGACTCTAAAGGGACAAGAATCACTAAGCAAAAGCAAAAGACCCTCAGCTGTTGTGCCTGTGTAACCCATGCCTGCTCGGTGTGGTGCTCTGTCTTCCCGGCATGGCACCTAAACCACTTAGGGTTTGATGAATCTGCAGCATCCTTGCCTAAGAGCCATGTGGCTTTTAGCTCATGCAGTAGAAGCTCATGCATTTAGCTCCAGAGGTCCCAGGTTTGACCTCGTCTGCCGACGACCAGAGTCTGTCAACGTTACACCTGGATTAGCCCTGAAGGACATATGGAGTTTACTTATTGTAGAAGTTTCTATTATCTTTTGGAATCTAAGACTGTAACTCATTTATGTGTGTATGTTTCCCGCTTTAACCTTGTAAATAACTCTCATTTCATTTTCCTAGTTAATAAATCTTTAGTTGGCTTATTACATGATTGTCTACAAGCATTGTCTTTGGAGACAGATCTAGGATACAGTTGACCAGGGGTACATGACTGGTACTTTGGGACTGGGAGTAACCTGAATATTGTTGTGATTTTTGGTATAAGGGACCATCTATCACATAGGCAGGGTGCCTGGGATGGTTCCATAGACCAGGGTGCCCAAGGGGACTGTCTGTGACTCCATGGTAAGACTGTTATAATGCTTTAGGAGTTCATGCTTCTTACTTGGTTGGTGAAATTTAAGTATAGAACACACAACCAGTTTGGGGTTCATGCCTTGTTTCTTGACAGTCTGGCCTGAGGTTGGCACCTGTGGTTGTGAGCCACTCCAAACAATGTGACACCTTTTCCATGGGATCCAACAGTTTTCACTCCTCTCCACATGCATTAGTGGAGGGCAGAATATGGTTCTTTATTTTTGTTTGTTGTGACATTGATTCCAGTGGCAACTGTGTTACCCCTTCCACTTTTCCTTCTGGAACTTTTTTCTCCCCCTTAGTTTAGTTTGGTGATGGCTATTAATGTCTCTTCTCTTTTGTCCAGGGTGCTGTAGACTTGATCCACCTGGGATACAACCTTTCACCTTTGTAATCCATGTAGAGATGAGTGGGAAATGGAACTGGTTTAAAAATAGATGTAGGAATTGAACTTAACATACTCTTGGGTGCTCAGAAAGAACCAGAAAAAGGACAGAGAGAAGCATATTATCAATAAGAAAGGGTTGTTTTTTTCTGCAGCATTTCATCTCTCATGACTTTTTCCATTATAAAGCATTCCATGCCTCTACAGAACCAACTAAATGGTTTACATTTTGGGGAATAACGGCCTTTTCACTTCTGTCACCTATGGGAAATATTAGGGAGGTCTTCAGCTGTAAATGCTATATGAGCAAACACCACTTAAGCTAGGCTTTGCTTCCTAAACAAGTATTTAATCTCCTCATTAAAGATATATGAAACTAGAAATCAATGAGCACTGGTGGTTAGAGCTTTTTAGCGGAACTAATGGCTGCACATTGTCTAACATTAGAAACTTCACTTGTGGTTTACACCTGCTACACATGGAGAAACATGAATCTAGAAAGAAAGATCTTAGGCTGTAGTAATAATAATTGTACTGTGAGTTCTGGATAAACAGGTCACATAAATATATAACATATACAATAAAGCATTTTCAATTCACATTTCATACTATTAAATAGATACTGTGAGCTCTTACTGTAAAGGTCTAGATAAAAGTCACAAATAATCACAAAACTTGAGCTGCTGGCATTCTGAACTATTTGAACTGGAGAGTGGTTGACAAGGTCTGATTGGGTATATGAGAAACAGATATGAACTATTTAGTTTTCCAAGCAAATAATGGAGAAAATTTTGAGCCCTTTGAGCAGAAAAAAAAGGGCACTCTTGATGCATTTTATTTCTGGTCTGTGTCTGATTTTCATCAAAAGGATTTGAAGAAAAAACTCTGCAAAACTTGAACCAAACCTTTTATTGAATTAAATGCTAAAAACTCTGTTAATGCAGCATTATGGTGGAGATTTTAAAGGCACAGATGTCAGGAAATTCAGAATGATAATTCCCATCGGCATGGTAAATTGGCCTCCTTGTGCATGAATATTATTTTTCTAATCTCTCCCCATACACTGCTATCTAATCTATCCCTTCAATGTAATATATCATATCTCCCTCCCTTTATCTTAAGTATTTTGAAGGCTCTAATGACAGTGGCAGCTATATGCCAGAACCACAATACCATAATGTGTATAGTATTGACTAATATATGAGCAAGATGACTGAGCTGGGATTTGACATATTCCATCTTCATTCCTGTTTATAAATAACATAGTCGTAATAGAGCAATCATTCTTGGGATCTTGAAAAAGCAAAGAAATTCTTCATTCAGAATAGGAGGATAATTATATTTCTTACCTAAAGCATATTTTTGGATATGTAAAAAAATAAAATATTGACACATAAAGAAAAAAGGAAATTATAACTCCTGAAATTAAGTGTCATTACCTCTCATATCTATATATACAAAAAGGATCAATGCATTCCTTACAAAAATAAAATGTTGCAGTTACCTGAAGGTAGTTTTCACATGGCAGCTATGTGGCTGAGTGTAATTATTATTTAAGTGTTATAAAATACTGGAGTTAATCTGTGAACACTCAAGCCTCTGTAGTACTATTGTGTTTACTTTTGGAGGAAGAAGTTTTGTGGTTAATTTATAGGACTAGGAAGTAAAACATCTGTTTTCTGTCACAAATGTCTGTGTGAACTTGGGCAAATTACTTAATCATTGTGTGCCTCAATTTCCCCATCCCCACAACAATACAGTATACTTCAGAGGAATATTGCAGGATGTAACTCATTAACTTTTGTAAATCTTTTTGAGATCCTTGAAATAACTATTACTGGAAAGCAGTATTATTAAATTCTCTGTAGGTGAAGATATGACCATACTTGTTTAGAGATGTCTGTATTCTAATTTCTGTAGTAGTATATAGCTCCTATATCGTAGCACACAAACTCAGACCATGTCTACACTACAGGTGCTACAGTGCCTTAGCTATGCCGCTAACCTTGTAGTATAGACACAGACTACAATGATAAAAGGGGTATTGCTGTTGCTGGAGGAATTCCACCTCTCTGAGCAGTGGCAGCTAAGTCAATGGAAGCATTCTTCTTTGAACCCAACTGCATCTACACCAGAGGTTAGGTCAGCATAGTTGGATTTTTCAGATCCCTAGGCACCGTACCTACATTGACCTAAATTTTAAAGTGTAAGAGTGGTTTCAAGAGTTATAGGGATATAAGAATGGGAAAAAATACCCATGGGGCATGCTTACAACATGAATATGGATTATTTTATAATGTTAAGCTGATGGTCTGGTTTCTGGCACAGAGAATTGTTTGACAGGCGTGGCACTGATATGAGTCAGAAGGAAAAGATAGGCTTAGTAAGCAAGGACATTTCCTTTACTTTAAATTATGTTTTAAACATGTAATTAGAAAAGTGTAGTTTGGTATTTCTTTGGATAGCAGACATTTTAGGGTCTTCTCTTGCCATCTATGAATAATGATTTTTCCTTCCAGAATTACTTACCCAGTCATATAAGAAGACAATTTTACCCAAACTATGATGTTTTACTTCTTAGAGTATTGTCTATCAGATGGTAAGGTGAAATATTTCATATGGAAATGTAGAGTCTCATATTGTCTCCGGTAAATCACTTGTGATGGACTCGAGGTTATACATCAGCGATTAATTGAATAGGCAGTTTCATTTAGATCAAGAGAGATCTTATTTACTTATGTACAAATCCTCAATAAGCATAACAGCTAACCTTAACACGGAACCACACCATCAAGCCTCAAAGCTAGTTGTGACCCTAAGCACCCCTGTATTCATACCTACACACTATTGTAATAACCTTTGTACAAAATATGCCATCTTGAGGTATCATTTGAAAACTAATAACTCACTGATCACTGGTGCATGAGGTTGAGAGGGTAAGGATGGAGGGAGACGATGGCTGGGGAAAATATTGTGGGATCTGTATTTATGCTGGCAGGAAGAAGCATGACGAAGAGGGGAAGAAGAGAAAGTAACTCTAGTGGGAACTGTGGGGTATGGGGAGGGGAACAAAGAAGTGGAAATGGAGCCAGTGTGAGAAATAAGTAAGGAATGTGAATGTTTTTTTGAAGGATCAGGGCCTACATTATGATTATTGATTGTTTGTATAGCAAACCAACAGTGTGTTTAGGTATCTTTCAGACTTCTGGGAATGGAAGATCTTTGCTCCAAAGTGCCTTAAACTTATGTATACAAACCTTGGCAAAACAGATGCACTTGGGACCTGTTAAATATTTAACAAGTAAACCAGAGGGTATTAAACATCTCTCCCATAAGGCAGTAGGAAGTGGCATAATATTTTGAAGACATCCTCACCATACATAAAAAAGATAACCATTTTAGGAGGTAATTGGTGTTATTATGTTTTTCATTACCAGGGACTAATTAGGGTTGAGTAAGTCATTTTCGATAAAATAAGTGGACCACAGAATTGGAATTTAAAATATTTAATTAATCATTTCATTTTTATACTTTCTAATTCTGGTCAGGAACAGAAGAGAAAAGCTGAAATACTTAGAGGGGCCAGAGCCAAAACCTCTCTGAGCTTTGCAGAATTCTGGGTTCTAATTCAGACCAGAACATTGCAGCTCAAGCTCATCTCTTAATTGAAATAAATCAAGCTAACCAGAAACAGGAGGTACACCTCTATCCCGATACAATGTGACCCGATATAACACGAATTCGGATATAACGCGGTAAAGCAGTGCTCCGGGGGGGCGGGGCTGCGCACTCCGGTGGATCAAAGCAAGTTCAATATAACGCGCTTTCACCTATAACGCGGTAAGATTTTTTGGCTCCCAAGGACAGCGTTATATCGGGGTAGAGGTGTACTAAAAGTCTGCTGAGTACCAGGCTAGTTCTGAAGACCAAATGTGGTGTAAAATAAGCCATAGTGTTGTGTTATGTGAATTTCACAGCTCTAAAATGATTTGGAAACCTATAAATATTTCACAAGCAGTGACTATAGGACATGGGATTGACCCAATGAAACTGGCACGACTGGGACATGGGTGGTCAGACCTAGTGGTCAGAGCTGGAGTCTGGAGTCAGGCAGGGTCAGGTTACTAGGAGATCAGGTTGGGCACATGAAGTCAAGGACAAACCAGGGTCTGAAGCTGGAGTCTAGGGTCTATTGCAAGCAGGGTCTGGAGCAAAGACAGGCAGGCAGTCTGTTGTTGCTCAGACAGCTCCCTTTCATGGCTTCCTGCTGTAAGTACTGGAATGGGCCAATCACTAGGCTGTGAGAGGCCAACACTCAGGTTCTGCTGGGTGGTTCCTCCTGCCAAGACTGGCTTTACAGGGTCCACCTATGGGAGCTTAGCCTAAACCTTCTGTGGTGATGCAGAGGTGTCAGTGTCTGGAACTCCCCTGGTTCCAGCCTTGACGGTTATTACATCATGCCATGCCCCCTTCAGGGTGGTGCCTGTCCAGGTGAGCCTTGTGGAATTCCTCCACCACATCAGGAGCATGGACATAGGAGGCAGGCTCCCAAGTGTGCTCATTTGGGCCAGAGCCTTCCCAGTCCACTAGATAGTTCAGGCAGCCACGCATCCATTGGGACCTTCTACTCTTATTGCCTTCTTTAATGAAGTCACAACAGGTTGTGTTTGAATTGATATAAGGTAGACAATAACACTAGCGGGAGTCTCCAGAGGTATTAAGGTGAGACGGTATAAGGTGAACATCTCATCATCACCTTAATGATGTATATATTATTGAGGTATAAGTAGACAATAAGAGCACAGGCAACCTCAGTAGCATCTCTTTGAGAAGTGCTATGCTGGATATTTTTAAGATGGCAGCCTGGAGTTCAATCCACACCTTCACAAAGCATTACACTTTAGTCCAAGCCTCTTCTGCTGATGTAACCCTCTGCAATGGCAATATTACAGACATCTATATTGCCTATACCCTTGCACCCTCCATTATTTGACTACTGCTTACCGGTCACCCATGTGTGAAATACACATAGGGACCAGCAATCACAGATAAGGAACCTTCATTTTTTCTGTGAGTGCTGGTTCTTCGAGATGTATGGGCCCTACCCATATTCCACTACCCTCCCTTCTTCCCCTCTGCTTCAGATCATGACTGGATATGCAGTAGAGAAGGAAATGAAGAGGCTGTCAGTTTGCACTTCGCCTTATACCTTCAGTGCTGAGCATGAGGCGCTCCAGGGTGGAGGCACAGACCTACAGATACTACTTGCAAGATTTTCTGGTCTCAGCAGCATGGTGTGTATGTGTACCCTCATTTGGAATACAGCTAGGGACCCCACACCTCAAATAACCTTCAGTTACTGAAGTAACCTCCATTTTCTGGGTTGCAATTGTAGGTCCCTGGGAACTGAAAAAAGTATGTTTCTATTAAGCCGCCTGACCCTTAAGGCACTGAGCATGCTCACTTTCCCCTGAAGTCAGGGAAATGGGGCAGATTTGAATGATCATTTGTCTGTGTGATCCGATAAGATGCTTAGTTCTCATGCATGCAAATTATATAGTATTACAAAACTGCAAATAATACAATTTATAAACAATGAAATCTGAGAAAGCAGCTATACTGTGATAGATAAATGTGATAAAACAATAATAATAGTAGTAGTAATAATAATACAATATGCATCCTGCAAAGGGACACAAAGGGTAAGTCAAATGTGCTTAATATTCGTTGTGCCCACTCCTTTGGCAACTCTTTTTATAATCTCTTTTTCCAGTGCTATGGGAAACTTCTAAATTCCATATTTGTAAAAGAGGCCTGTTAAGAGGAGATGCTTGACTTTTTGTTCCATCATGTTAACTATTAGCAGCTCAAATACAACACAGTGAGAGCTTTTGAAGATACTACTAAATATAGGCTAAGTGCTGTCACATATCTTAATATAAAATAGTGAATATTTAAGTTGGTGTTTTAAAAAAACTTTCAGGCTCATCTACTTCATAATAGGTCAGGATCATTTTTCAGGGGAGAGATTTTCTTTCTTTCAAGTCATATTTTTACTTTTAAAACATCAAAACATATGTGAAAACCTGCAGATTTTCAGCACGTCTGGGATAACAGTAGTCTGATTCCAAAGCTAGAACTGCATTATTTAAAAGTTGCACTTTCTGTATTGACCCTTACTATTTAACTTTAGCTCCCCAGCTAGCACAGGTATAAATAGCAATGTAGATGGTGCGGCATTGCTCAGGTGAGTAGATTAGAGGCATGCCAGAACCTCAGAATATGTACCCTACATGCCAATCAGTGCCTCAAATATCTACACTACTGTTTTTAGAAGTGTAGTGTCTCTGCCTCCCTGCTGCTTGAGCCTTTTCCTGCTGCATCTGCGCTGCCAGAGCCTTTCCTTGCGGCAGTGAAAGGCTTGCTTAGCAGGGAACTGCTGGAGCCTTTTCCCCACGCTCTCCCCCCACCAAAGCCTTTCACTGACACATGTAGCTACACACTGCAATGTGGAAACAGCCTGCCTTTTGCTGTAAGGCAAATGTGCAAGGCCTTAGAGAAAGTTGACCTTGCTCTGATCACTCCACAACTCAGAGGAGGGAGTAAATTGTTACAGACCAGTGCTGTGTGTGTTCCCTGGTGCTCCAGTGCAGCTATGCTAGCTGTGCATTTGGGGAAGAAGAAAATCCATCTGGTTTGAATTCATTTAAGCTAGCAAAGGATAAGAAATCAGAATGTAGGAAGCCAATAAAAGCATCCCCAGATTTGGCAAATTCAAACTCAGTCTTTTTGCAGTGGAAAGTCCATTTAAATTAGTGAAATGTCAGGGCATGAGAAGTATTGGGCATGTGCATGAGTTAGGTAATGCTCCTAAGAAGTAAATACTTATTAATGGTGGCACTTAACTGGGCATAAGTCAGCAATGGATTAAAATTAATGGGTAGGTTTTACTTCTCTTTTGCTACTAGTGTTTCATTTTGACCACAAGCAGACTCTAAGATGAAAGTATATCCATTAACACTGCAAAAGGTAACCTCATTTTTCCATCCCCCCCCAAAAAAGAGCCAAGTCTAAGAAAGCCACCGAATTAGTAGAAATACTCGATGTCTACTAAACTCAAATGCTCTGAGCCTGCAGATATCTACTATCCCAGCTGATAACTTAAAAATGGTGTTAAAGAAATTCAGCCAGACTCTCAAACTAAATACCATGACTTCTTTTGTGTTTGTACGATACTTCACAAATTGTTGATGCTACTGGAAGGAAAGAGTAACAACAACTTATTCTATGGGTAGAGAACTTATTTGTCAAGGTCCAGTCCCAGGTACCTTTTTTTAATAGATCTTTTTTTAAACGTTGAACAAAGACTTACAGTACAAATGCCCTAACAAATACCTAGTGAAATGTACAACTTACAGATACTTAGTGATAAACCAGTTTCTTTTACTGTTTGCAGCAGATATGATCTCAGATTGCTATGCAGTTATTCTTACATTAGGTCAGGTCATGAAAATCCTTAGCAAGGCAAAATTCCCTTGACTTCAGTGGAAATGTACCCCTAAATAAAGACTTCAGGATGTGCACTCATTAAGAATATTTACTTCCGTACATTGATTTCCAAACTGTGGTCCATGGACCAGCCAGTGGTCTATGGGACTGAGCTTTTTGAGAATCAGTAAATGGAAAACAGGAGAGTTGAAAAGTGTCATGCAGAAAGAAAAAGTAGGAAAATCACTGCTACTGTGTTTAGAGAAGGCAACCAGAACAGTGAAAGGATTATTCTTAGGCTTAGTAATGTCATCTTAAAGCTCTGCAGTAGGAATAAAAGAAGCAAGTAAGAATAGAAATTATATTGTTATTAGCAAATCTCTGTTTGCAGTAGGCAAAAAAATGTAATATATTAAAAACAAGTGACATTAATCCCCTGAAGAATTCACAACCAACATGATATACTCTATGCCTAACATGGCTATGTCAACATCTGGCATAAATAACCCCTCACACTCCAGTAAAATCAATGGTGCCTTGTAAAACAAACATGGCTGCTGTATACACACTTAGTTTTTGGTATTCAAAGGGTTAAGGGAAAAGCTGTTTAGATCAGGATGGCTTTGGCTTCAGTGGGTTCACTATTATCTAGACAAATAGACTGGTTGAAGCATTTTAGAAAAATCTACTTTCCCTGTCAAGGATGGCAAGAAACAACCATATCTTAAATGAAAAGGGGAAAAAATGGTCTCTCTCATGTATTGGTAGCAATCATATCTTTTGGGGTCTGTTAATTCTCAGGTCAGTAACCGTGCTGTCAAATGTACCTCAACCCTGACCTCAAGGGAATCACTCTTGAGTGGTTTAGAGGCTATTTCGGCTGAGCCAGATGAGTATTTTGAAGTGTTACATTATAGTGGCCCCAGTCATTCAATTTGGAAAAGCAGTGAAAAGCCCTGTGAACCCCTCCACCCCCCCCCCCGCAAAAAAACCTCTGCCATTTGGCCTCAGGGTGTACCAATACCATGATAAGTGAGTAGTGGGTTGATGAGCTCATCACTCTCTTGGCCAAATCTACCTTTCCACGTCACTCCACCCTTTGAGGATCTATTTCTTAGCTGTTAACATCAGTGAGTCCAAAGTTAATGTACATATTCACAGTCTAGAAGCCAACTTCTTCATAAATCAATTTGGCTTTTCTTCCATTCAACATCCTCAGCAGACAATGTTTCTCTAGGTTTCAGAAACCTTTGTCATGCTTTACTGAAAAAGGAAATCTGGCAGAAACTTAAGCTCCCTTTGGATGGTGTCTTTAGATACTGTTTTCTGTTTTAAAAAACATGGCCAAGTTAAGGTTTGAAAATTGGCTGCAGCACAGGGTCAGTAATTGTTTTTTGTTACATTTATTTTTGTACATAAATATATCTGTTCTCTCTACATTTTCTGTCAAAAGAGATGGTTTGTTGTTGGCTTGTTTTGAGTAAAAGAATTTAGTGCTTGTGAGGGCACCAGGCCCCAGAGACTGAAGTTCCTTGTTCATCCATACAACAGGTACAGCATTGACAGTGGCAGTACAAGCTTCTCCTCCACCAATGCTACAACAAGGAGTCTCAACCTTGTTCTTAGTTCCCCAATACATTCAATCCTTGACATCCCCTCTGAATTTGTCAAAACAGTCTTGGTGCCAATTGTGGCAGTACCATGATACAGCTGTTTCTTACACACCACAAAGGGCCCCACAGCTTCCGAGCCAACCCTCATTTATTCAGTTAGTCTTACCAAAAACTCAGTCCTACTTAGTGGTCCTTGCTGACCTGGTGGGTGCTGGACACAATCTTTTTATAAAGAGGGATCTAGATTGTGGTATAAGGGCTCTGTTGAAGCTGTCGTAGACTGTTGTGTCAATCCCGTCTTTCTATTTAAAACCCTGCCCATATGAATGAGGAAGGTTACAAATTCCATTTAAATTGTGTTGGGCATAAGATCTGATATGATTTCCATGAGAATGCATGCAGAATAATATTCCAATCTTAACAATGGATTTTTTTATAAAAAGAGAAAATATTAATTAAAAAATTTAAAAAATACATCTCATGGATACTGTGGAGGGAAGGCAGGACTGATGTCTAAACATAGGGATTGTTCACATCCTCATGCTGCAATATTTAAGTAAAATTTCAGCTTTAACACTGAGGATTAAATTTTCAAAAATGCCACAACCCAACCTCCAAATTGGCAAATACAGTCTTGCAAACATAATTTGTATGTACAGAAAACAGAGTTTACTTGAGCAAATAGGACTTAGATGTCTATCTAATTTGTGCACACAAGTGCAATTTGCATATATGCATTCTTTTTTCCACAGGCAATTGGTTGAATGTTCAACTTTAGAGGTTGTTTTAGAAAATTTGGCCCCAGAACATCCTCTGCTTTGTGAGAAACCTTATTATAGTAATATGATAGAATGCAGTTAAGAGTTTAATGCACATTTCACTCCACAGCTTGTGAAGCTGTTACAGGACATTATTATATAGGGATGGGGAGAGTAAAATGAACAAAGAAAAATCCATCAGATGGTGCTGGCCCATGTATGGCATTCTACATACTTGATCAAAGTTGTCTCATGACTCACATCTGGCACCACTAGTGTTGTCAGGGAGTCGTATTATAAAACAAGGGACGATAGTTATACAAAGGTGAAGTTTAGTTTGGGTTATGAACAAGCTTTGCTGAAAAAGAACCGTAACAGTCCCTGTGTGAGATTCCAAAATTCTGTGTTACCCTTTAAAATAAAATGCAAAAGAAAAAGAGGGGGAACTTTATGTTAATTTTAAATGTCAAGGGGAAGAGCTATCAGAAGGTAACTGTAGCCTCTAAATCTTTTCCATTTAAATTCTTTTCCTGAACAGGAAGACTTTAAGATACTTAATTCTCCTCACATCAACATTACTGAGTTTTGTCAAGTGCTGTTTGGCACAATAGATGTTTTCATTGGACTCAAGCTACAGACTTGTAGAATAGATGTTTCCAAAGTTTGTCAGAACTGTATAACTTGCCTGGACCTCCTATTGAAAAATGTAGGAAAGACTTTAGGAGAAAAGATTTTCACCTGGCCTTGAAATTTTAAATGCAGGGAAGAATACATATATTTAAAATGCATGATTACTCCACTACTTAGCAATAATGTAGTCATGAAAAAAAAGAAGGCTGGCACACTGGTTCATGTTCTGTGTTTATACCTTCAGATAGGACATATGTCACCTGTGTGGTGCGAAGGGAACAGAAGACACTCTATCTGGTATTCTAGCTGAGGACAAGAGAAACCTAGAGGTACTAGGGTTAGAATTTGGGTTTTGATGACCTTCAGTAACTTTTGGGGTTATATGTCTTTCTCCAGTCTTAAATTTGAAGCTTCTGGCTTGCAAGGGAACCTGTGCATAGCCAGGAAATGTGAAAGTATAGAAAGAGATCTGTTTCAGTTCTGTTTCCATCATCCCACTCTTCCTTTGGTGGCAGTACAAATCATATAGGTCTATGATACTGTGGCAATGTTCTAACCTCAATAAAGCATTTTTTATCAATCATCTCTCATTCTGGCTGGCCAGGTGTCAGTGTGGGGACAAACTGTGTAAGATGTGGGAGCACTATCTGCCATAGCTTGCCCAAAATTTCAGCCACTCCCACTCCACATCAAAGTTGAACTTTGGTGGTAAGGTACATATGCACTTGGCCATGGCATGTTACTGTTCCTTTGAATTACTGAGCACTGAGACATTTCCACCTGTAATTTCTATGGTTCTTTGTAAACTGTCCATTGTTTTGGACTTGCTTTCTTTGTTTTCTAGGCAATTTCCATTGCTTGGTTTGAGCCATGATTTAATAGCCTCCACATTTCAGCAACACATTCTCATTTTCAGCCCCAGTTCACAGAAACCTTTTGCAGATAAATCAATTTGCTATTTCCCCCCCCTCAGATGAATCTGTTTCCTTGTGCTATATTTTTTATACTGTTCCCAGATGATATCAGTCAGTCTCCACTGCACCTAGTGGTAGTAATAAGATGTACTCAGTGCACTGAGAAGAGTTGATGCATGGTTACACCATTACTAAGCAATGGTTGATCACAGGATAAGTCTATTTTTTTTTCATGCAAACCTATGGAAAAATAGGATTTGATCCACCAGGAATTTGAACTCTGCAAAACAGACAGCTTCTCCTCTACCAAACATACCTGGAAAGAGTGTCTGTTTTAGTATAAGGAGTTGTATCACTTCTGAATTTGGCCCATTGTTCTTATGAAGTAGAAAGTAACGCCTATTTCATCATAACTCAACAGCCTTAACTCTTACAGACCCCAAAATACAATTATTACCTCTTGTCTCAAAATATAAACTCAACAAAAAGCCCTTTTGAGGAAAAAAACATAAAAATTATAAATGTATAACATCCAATGATCAAGCCTGAAGTGCAAGAGCACATAGGTTTATAATTTTACCATAAGTCAGTAATGTTGTTCTCCCATTAAACTACATTTACGAAATTATTCTCAAAGGAGAGAATTTTAAGTATTTTACATAAAAGTCCAGCTCTGTCAGTAGAGAAATATGTTTACTGATGTCTTCCATTTAACTGTATTGTAAAAGAAAATAGTTGGGGACTACAGCCAACATAGCAAAAACAATGCATCTCAAAAAAATAAAAGCAATTATAGAGTTCAGCGGTAAGGCTGTATTGTGATGAAATATACATTTCTCTTGCTTTGTAAGAATAATGTGTTTTGCTTATTATGAGCCATATTGTGGCCCAGCCAATGTATGTGAAAGGCAGTACGATTGCCCTGTGCACCTCTGCAGGGGCAAGTGGGAGCTGCATGTGTGGCACTCCTTCCTTTTTCCACACAGGCGATGGAGGTGGGAATGAGCACAGGCTTGACTTCATTCCACCGCCACCCGTTATGTGGTATGCACCTGTAGCAGCACAATTCCTCTGAGGCTCAATTCCTTCTCTGGGATTAGTCTTGGGGCAGCACAGCCACACGCTGCCCATTTCACATGGGTGGTTATATAATCACAGTCTAGCCTTATGTAAGATTTATTTTGCTCTTAACTATTCATGAATTTGCTTTTAAGTGCTTGGGATGTAATTGGTAAATGCACTGCTGTCACTTAGCAATCTTAACTAATTTTTTGTCTGTTGAAAAAGGTTGTTTGCTCTCCTGTTCTTGGAATGTGTATTTAATATCTCTCTATATATCTCTACAGCTAGCTTTGATTTGGATATCTTTGAACTATCAGTGGTGAAAATCTCAACCAAATTTATTCCAACCAGGGACATGTGTTCCTAAGTCACTTAGGCCTGGTCTACACTTACCCCCCAATTCGAACTAAGGTACGCAACTTCAGCTACGTGAATAACTTGAGGAACTGACTTTGAAAGTTTTTAAAAGAAAGTGCAGATTGGAATATGCCACCATAAAATAATCAGGGTTTAGCGTTAATAATGGCTGCTTCTTGTAAACACTTTAATTGCTTTTAGTAACCAGAGAAAAAGTGCTTTTTGTTAAAGTTCTGACACATCCCATTACTCTGATTTATGTTTTTTCACTCTTTTACATGTATTGACAGCTTACAAAATGCACCGTATTAAAGCTGATGTAAAACTGCACTCTTTTTCTTAATGAAGGTGCTTTTGGACTTACAGTATGACTAAAGTTAACTGGATGCTTTACTGTATAGTTAGTGAATGAAAAGCAAAGCCTTGCACTATAAACACATTAAACAATAGAATGTTGAATGGATTTTTGTTTTTGCTTGCTGTCAAGAGTTTCCCATTAGCAGCTTCCAATTACCTGACCCCAAAGTATAAAAATATGAAATGAAAAGAATTGCTGGATTTATTTTTTCTGATTTCTTATTGGTGTGTATGATGTCTGAATCTCTCTCAATGTGTTAATTTGATTCTTCACCATACTACAACTAGACCATGCATCAACTGTTCCTTTTGTATCCTAGCTTGATCTATAGCATCATTTTTTGGAAAGCGTTAGTTCATCTATAAGCAATAATAATCTGGTATTAAAGATTATACTTTTTAAATGTCATTCTTTGTTCAGTATGTAGTTTTTGGTAAAGGAGTGATTTTTTTTCGTGACTGAAAATGACAGTTCAGGAGGAATGGTCGGCTTGCCAAATGATTAGAGCTGGGCAAACCTAAAGAAATTTGGGTTGTGATGGTGGTTCAGTTCTAGAGTCACAAGGTTCAGCAAACCCATAGTCCAAAATACAGAATGTTGTGATGATGCCATGTTGGTATTTCGAGCCCAGAAGTGCCCATTCTGTAAGTACCCACCCTCTGGAGCACAGTAGACAATAAAGAGCTGACCCTGAGGACAAGTGATTAGACTTCTTTCTCCTTATGGTCTTGGGATAAGCCAATGGAAAACAGATCTCTCCTTGGCTACCTGATAGTCTTCTGCCACCTGCACTCCAAGGATGAGTTTTCTGGGACTTACAGTTTCACAGTCTCCATTAAAGCGGAGCTAACAGTGTTTGGCTTTGGTTTGGCAGACTGAAAAAGACAAGTTTGGATGAGCTCTGATTTTATTTTATTTTTAAACTGTTCACCCCCAGTTGAACAACCTAATGCTTATAGATGTGATGTGGAACATTGCACATATTGTTACTATATTTTAATCAGAAGACTTCAGGAGATTTATTTGATTTTTAGAATGGCTCTTAATTACTCTAAACACATATTATAATTCCTAAATATTAAGGGTGAATGATACTGGGTTAGCAAGAACAGATAAGCACATATGATATATACTGTACATGATTTTTAAAGTGGAAATGATGGATCCAGTCCCAGAATAAAATCCTGGGAGGACAATAGGTTGCCATTTAAATTGAACCTGCACTCTCACAATGGGACCGTGGTTTAAAAAAAAACCACTATGACTATTTAGGTCCTAAGGCAGTTATTTGGTATTTTTCCTTCCTTACTGCCGAGATGACACCTGTAGCTGAGTCACTGTATAATCCATAATGTCATGTAACTTGAACATCCAAAACATATGCTACTCATAAAACATTCACACACAAATTTAATGTGGGTAGTCTCTCCATGCCAGCTCTATGTGAATGGGAAAGTGCACGATGAAAGATTTGTGGTGTGGCAGAGAAGAGAAGAGTCTGGAATTAGTCATGATGTTTTCATTTAGTTTAAATTGAAGTTGTTTTAATTGATCTGTTTCTATTTGGTGGAAGAGCTGTTCTTTATCGTAGTTATCCAGAGGCCAGACACCCCAGCAAATTATACAAATTTCTCTTGACTCCCATCCAGTAATGGATGTGGTAGACCTGGTTCTACACTGCATTACTCCACTGTTATGGAGTTTCAGTGGTGTGAAACTAGCAAAATGCACTGGTCAATCAGGCCTGGCCATGAACAATGGCCACTTCAAACAGAGCAGGAGTTCACCCATCATTTTGTTGTGAGTCCATCATTTCCCCTGTAAAATAACACAGTGTTTTGCATGTGCTTGTTCTTGCAAAATCACTGTAATTCAAAAGTATACTTGAAAATTCATGTAATGCAGTGGTGAATCAGGCCAAGTATGTACACATTTTGCCCAATAACGCAGTCCAAGACTCAAACCAAAAACCTTCTGTTCTTTGAACAGGTAAGTAAGAAAGGAACTTCTGCGTCACTGATGTCATGCTGCAGCTTCAGCTGGAAGTTATGCTTGCATATCTTTAGTGAGGTGGGAGGAGGATGGGGGCAGGAGAGAAATGACAAGAAAAAAACATTGACATGCATAGACTAATATATATGAAATATCCACCTATGAGCCATTCAGAGATTTATGGAAAAACTAAAATTAGGCTTATTTTCATTACTGCTATTTTTCACTATTGCTATTTTTTAATGCTTCAAGTTATTTAACAGTTTAGCATCATAAGCAACTTCTACTGATTGTATCTTGGGAGATACAAAGTTGTACAAGGAAGCACTTCTGTGGGTATTTTCAGCTTAAAAAAACGAATACAGTAAAATCTCTCCTTGCTAACTGAAAACTGGAGCTTGTGTCAGGCTTCACTAAACACACAAGGCTCTGATTTTGTATCATTAAAGACTCATTATCTCTTTTAACTTCTGTTGAAAGCATTCATCCATAGCCATGCTACCACTGAAACAATAGAAGCTACTAGCTCAGTAATAATGCATTTTTTGCCAGTTTAAAAAGCGTTTAAAGGACAGATTAGATTTCACAACATGGGAACAAAAAGCTCCTATTTAAGGAAATAGGGAGGGTTATTTCTATAAGTAACTTAAATTAAAAAAGGGAAAAAATAACCAATTATATTTTTGTGAGAGCTGTGGGTGTTCTCTTAGCCCAGAATATAGCTTAGCATTAAATTCCAGTTTGGGATAAACTGCATTTCCAAAGGACAAGAAAACTGTTTTTCTAGTGCTTAGTCGTGAATAGAATATTTAAGAATGAAATGGGCTCTGTATATTGATTGCAGCAATTTGTTGTGTATTAATACATAGTTTGCTTATAGCAAAATTCTCCACTGAATTCAACAGTGGATTATATGGACAGTAATTTCTACATTTACAGGTTTTGTTTACACTTTCATTATACCTTTACTGCATTATCTGATGCCTCAATACAGTTTTCAATCTTATAGCCACTTTAATCTCTTCCTGCACTCAGCATATCTGAATGAGTTTGTTGGCATAAGGGAATTTTGAAGGTTATATTGCAGCACATGAATCAACGGAAAATGAAATGCACTCGAGACATGATCAGCCAGTTTTAATTCATTGCAGAAAGTTACAGATACCAAAATACATTTAATGTAATATGATCTCTTCATTCAGGTCCTGAATTTATGAACAATTCAGCAGGAGTAGAATGACACCTTTGTTTTAAAAATAGTAGTTTGTATTGAATGCCATTTTAATATATCTCTGACATATTTACATCTAATGAATAGAGAATTGGAATCTTTGAGCATACATTTTTCTTTTTACAGAAAAAGCCTGGGAAATATGATGCTTTTGTTCACTGAAACATGAGATGTCGTTATAAGGTAGGTCAACTTGGTGATAACCATTACATAAATTCACTTTATCAGGACAGCCAGTAAACAGATTAGCAGCCGGCAAGATTAGCACCATTTCATTTTAAGAAAGAAGTAAATAGCATCAGTGTGCTCTTCTCTGTAAAAGGCTGCTTTATGCTATCAGAAGCCAAGTTGTGTATTGATCCTATATGATCAAGTGTCCACAGTTAAGCATGTTAACCAATCAGTGTCTATAGTGGTGCCTTGTCCTCTTCCATAGAAATGAGCTTACTGTGAACATCACTTGTCTGCATCATGATTAGCTGACGTTATCTTCCCCATCTGTTCCCAGACACATGCCTGGTAACTTTGGGCCAGCTATTACCAATGGTCTTGCAGGTCATTATGTGGTCTTTTGTTCCTTAATTTAAAAGAATAATCCTTTTTTAATAGCAGAGTATGATTGTCATGGTCCAGAGTTAGTCCCTAGGAAGGTTGAGATATTAGTTCCCAATTTCCATTTTGTTGAACCTTGAAAACATAACTAATACCAATACTCTTGAAAATAATAATGTTTGCATTAGGATGATTTGACAACATTCCTGGCTTGTGTCAGGGCAACATGCTGCCATTCTTTGGGTTGTGACAGTCTACTGATTCTGGCAAAAGTTCACCCATGATCACACAGATGAAATCTTTTATTATCCAGTCAAGTAATGTGATATGAAAATTCACACTGTAAACCATATAAATTATCTGGGTCTACCTAGCTCATGCAAAATTGTGTATGTTGCTGCAACTTTAAAGTTGAGAAATACAAAGTTAAGGTTGATCGCTAAATGCAGTGGTAAGAACCCTATTTTACTAGAGCAGGTTGAAAAACAGAACAGTTTTGAGAGGGGAAAAATCCAGTTTTGTCTTTCATATTTTACATTCATATATAATGTAAAATATTGAATATCAAACAATATGGTGACATTACTAAATGAATAATTTGATGTTTGTTTGAAATTTTTTTGGAATTTCCATTCCATGTAAAATTTTTACTTTTACAGTTTGGAACAAAAACACATTTCAGAATGTTCTGAATTTCCCAAGGGAGAGAAATTCCATTTTCCAAGCAGCTTTATATATTATTGAGGCACAGAAAAGTTAAGTGACTTGCTCAAGGTCACACAGGAAGGCCTCTTCAGAGCCTGTGTTTTATCCAGTAGATGTGCTTCCTTCCTCTCCTTTAATTCTGAAGTGTCCTGAACACTAAGGCATCTGGTACCTACAAGAGAGATTAATTCAAAGCTCAAGTACTATACAGTCCTCAGAGTACGAAACTATTGTAGGTATGCACTGATATAAAAAAAATGAAATACTTTTAATTTGCCTACTTGAAGCACCCTTAACATTAAAATTGTATTAATGTCGCCTGACTAGAGCTCAGTGAACTCTTTAGTGAACAATTTATCTTTGTTTTCTGTTTGGTTGGTTTTGGGTTGTTTGGGGGAGGGGGCTACTTTGGTCATTCAAAACATTCAGTAAAAAGGTATGTGGGGTTCTGTCATCACTCCAAAGAGCTCTGAGTGTACTAATGAGAATGGGGAAGAGGGGTAGGGATGGCTGCCTGTTTGAGGGACAAGGTGCCAGGGTTTTTGCCACCCTAGGCGGGGGGTCCTTCTGCGCTCCCGGTCTTCGGCGGCAATTCTGCGGCGGAGGGTCCTTCCGCGCTCCCGGTCTTCGGGGAACTTCGGTGGCGGGTCCCAGAGTGAGTGAAGGACCCGCCGCAGAATTGCCACCAAAGACCCGGAGCGCGGAAGGACTCCCCGCCACAGAATTGCCGCCAAGGGCGTCAAAATGCTGCCCCTCAAATCCTGATGCCCTAGGCGACCACCTAGGCCACCTAAATGGAAGCGCCGTCCCTGAAGGTAAGTGTGGTAACATTTTTTTATTGGACCAACTTCTGTTGGTGAGAGAGACAAGCTTTTGAGTCACAGAGAGCTCTTCTTCAGGTCTACCACACTGGCTGCCTGTCTGACATTTTCAGAAGCCTTAACAGGACTCTCAGGAAACCAAACAGGTGCTGCTCTAGTTGTGTTTGTGTCGTGATTAACTCAGTGGACACAAAGTAACACTCTCACTCATTGGGTCACAGGGGTACAGCACATCTGCAGACCTTCTTACACAGTGATTGCAAAGAGCACTGCAGACTACAGATTATTACTGTGCACAAAATGAGGGGGAGGTGTTTGGAGAATGAGAGGGAATGAGCATTTATGTGGGAACTTCAGAGCTTACTGTGAACATCACTCGTCTGCATCATGATTAGCTGACGTTATCTTCCCCAGAGACAGGGGAGGCTAGCAGAAGATATAAGGGGCAAGAATGAAAGAGGGTTGGGGCACAAAGAAGTACAGGCATTCTCACTCACTCTCAGATACACACAAAATGCTGAGGAGATTAAGTGCACTTAATCTGACTGTTTAACAGAAACTTTTGGTTACATAAGGGAAAATTTACAGCATGGCATCTTTAGAGAAAAGGAAATCATTTATAATAACTGTTCTCTGAAGATACTGTCTTGCTGGATTACCATTTTTACACACGCAATTTCTGGTTGTTTCAGGTCTGAATTGTGCTATTTAGCATAAGATTTTTTTGTTGTTAGCTATTTGGTGTTAAATGACATAATTCAATAAATATCACAGCAATCCATTTTATCTGGTATATGTTCCTTTACTCATGTTGGTTGTTGGTCATGGTTTTAGCCCTGATCCAACACTAGTGAAAGTCAGAGTCTTTCCATGGATATCAGTGGATATTGAGGTTTTACATGCTAATTTAAATTTTGTTCCATTATTTTACTAAGAATTAAATTGGATTTTGAAGATGGTAATTGCCCAGATTTCACTTTATACCCCTGACCCTTTTTAAAAGATTAACACCACACTTCCTTCACCATTCCTCATGTATCTGCATTGTCTTTTTATGAATTTGCTAAATTTTTTGGTGGCTCAGTTGATTCCTTCAGTAGCTTAATATCTATTGTAGGATCTTAAAGTATGGTAATGTTATCCAAACCTGCTGATTTGTATTTATTCAGTTTTTCCCTAGTGTCCTGTTACTTGTTCCTTATCAACATCAGAATTGATATGATCTGTATTACTTTCTAATTTCCCAAAATACTATACAATGGACAGATTTTTAGAGACGAAAGAGTACACCTGAATAGCAGTGCAAAGATTCAGGAGGTGAGAGAGGCTGAGTGCTGTCTGGAAAGTGTAGGGGAAATTGTTTTATACCTCCCAAAATTGTGCTAGGCAGCTTACTGTACTTAGAAATTCCACAAGGTCCCTGCCTCAAAGCGCTTACAGTCAAATTTCACATCTGGCAAAATGACCTCACCACACACTAAGTGGTCGGGGATATTGGATGGTTTCTTGGAAAAGACTTGTGCCCCTTTAAGGGCTAGAGAGTCAGGGAGTGCCCTTTTGCTGCAGCTGCTGACCAGGTCAGCACCCAGGTGACCGGAAGAGAGAGAGGTCCATGCCACTGCAGGAAAAGCCCTCTTTTACCCGGAACCAGGCTGACCAATGGAGGAGTAACAAACTAGTAAGGAGAGGGGGCAGCAGGAGAGAGAAAACAGGAGTCACAGTAAGATTAGTTAGTTACTTAGAGAAGGCTTGTACATAGCATGGTTGAGGGGGAAACATTAAAAGTAAATCTGGGTTGATGCACTTCTTGTGAATGTCACAGCAGAAGTGAGTCTTAATGAAGAGTAATGAATCCAGATTCATCTCTCCATTGCAGGGTATTTTTTCATGCATTTTTGTTAGACAGAAGATGATCAAATATCTACAATCTGTTCTCTTTCTTGCTATGAAAGCAGGGAGGTGGCAAGATGGGAGTCCTTATGTTCTAGACTTTGTGTAATATAATTGAAAGTTGAACTCACCTGTTTTCAGGTTTATTTTGCACGTGATAGTGTTTAATTATTCAGAACGGAGTCTGAATGTGCACAGCAGTCTTAAACATTTTTTGCAATAGTTTGAAAGTACACACATAAAGCATCACTGTAACAGAGTTTTAAATACAAATAAAATGATGTAATAGGCACACTCTTCAGCTTTTATTGTGCTTCTGCCTCCTATTTTAAGTATAATGTAATTCACTCTCAGCTCTTACTGCCATTTGATAAAAACATTACATGTAGAGATTTTGAATTTTGCAAATTGAGCCAGGCTGTATGAATTTCAACATCAAGTTCAGAGGGATTTGAATACAGAATCTTGTTTCAGCCTGCTACAAAGACAAAGGGTCATTTTATACAATTTAGATCAGAATCTAGGTTTTTCACACTTTGGCTTAGGTATATATTATAAAAACAGTAAGATTTTTTTCATCTAACCTTTGCATGCTGTTTTAAAAGTTATTTTATACTAAATTATATTAGGCCTCTGACATTCATTTCTTGGTATCTACTCCAAACTGCACCTCCCCTCCCAAACAGACTGGCCTCCTCACATTCTGGTGATCTACAGGAGAGGAAGCCACCGCACATGAAACCTTTCCAGCTACTTGTAAAGGCTAGCAAACCTAAGAGTATTATTATTCTTTCCTTATCTTACCCACCCTCTACTGGAAACGCTGGCTTGAGGCCACCAAAAAGGAAGCAGGCACCTAGTCTAATTAGTAGCCCCTCTCTCCTTTGCCCCCAGGCCTTAAGTTCCACTGCTTCCCACTTAGCCCAAAGGGCTTTACTCAATCTTTGTGGCTTGCCCGGTTCTGGCTCTCCAGCCAAACTGAACCACCTCTCCTCAGGGTATCATATCACAGTACAGTTGTACACTAGAGTAGACTGGTCTGTTCATTCTCTACCTTTGCCTCTCCGAGGTCTTGTAGCAAAAGGAACAAAATCCAAAGTAAACAAACTCCTCTCCTAGCCTTCCTTTGAGTTCACTGACTCTCCACAGATGGCCAGTGTCCAAATCCCAAAACTCCAAACACCTCCCAACCCCAGAGTTCCTTAAACAGAGTGGGGCTGGAAGCCTCTTCACTCTGTGTTTTCCTCATATTGGGAGATTAGAGGCAGGCTAGTTTTTGCATCCCGCTGACCATCCCAAGCTAATTCCTCATTCTGTTTTAATACGTGTTCTGATGAGCTCATGTCTCAAAACTGTATATTGGTAGGCTCAGGACATTCTCCTGGGCATATTAGGTCTTCTGCAAAAACAGCCAGTTTTTATGTTGTATAATATTAGTGAAGATACCTACCAGGTTCCTCAGGCAACCTTAATTCTGGCATTTCCTCACTTTTGAGTGCTTGAATTTTCAACCTTTATGTTCTTTTAATGTAGGTTGTGTGTGTGTGTGTGGGGGGAGGGGGTAATTATATATATATAACATATATGTGCTATGATTCTCAAAGTAGGTATACAAAATTATTCAAAACCTACCCCTGTCACTAGAACAGACAGCAGTTACTTATGAACATTAAAATAAGTCAGCAACTTCATTCCAAAACACTTTAGATAACATTTTTCAAAAAAGGGTCTTTGTTGACTTTGAAACTAGGTGCAATGCATCTCAAAAATTTAAGATTGCTCCAAAATGTTTACTACTGTTAACTGGGATTTATCCTTGGAGAGGATTAGTGGAAAACATTGCATGTTGTTAAGGCAATCTTGGACTTCTATCAGATATATTTATTTTTATGCATAGCCCCTTGTGAAGATATATTTTTATATGTGCATGATACAGTGAGCACCTGCAATTGTGATTGACTTCTGTTGAGTAGTGCATACTCAGAGCTAGGCCCTACAGCACTATACTGCGGTTTTGTTGATTACCATTTTAAATACTGTGGCAAGTTTCTATCTAGCACATATAAAGCCCCTCACTTTAACTTCTTCCTGCCAACATTTGTTTAATATTCACTTTCCTACCAGAAAATCAGTGTTACAGGAAGAGTTACAACCCAGTAAGTGGTTACATGCAGCTATTTCTTTTTTTTTAAATAGAAGAGAACTTCATTTCAGAAAACCAGCTCCATGTTAATTAAGATGGTGGTTATTGGAATTTGGGAAAAGATTTAGCCGCCTTAGTTATGAGATTGCAGATGCTAAAAACTGAGATCAAACAGTTTTCAGTCTTCAGAGAATATGCCTGCAAATCCATGAAGTGGAACTGATTCTGATTGTGAAAACTGACATCCCTTCCCCCCCCCTCCCCCCTTTGCCAAATTCTTAGATGCCCTCCAAACCTGAAGAGAAAGTCTTGCAGAAAATCAAAGGTAAAATGGCTCATAGCAGATGTGGATTTGAGAACTTAGCAGACTGAAGTACTTGCTTTATGCTGATTTCCTTGCTCAGGTAAGGGGGTGGGGGAAACCCAAAGTTTCAAAAGTTGTCATTCACTGAGATAGAGAAAGATCCTACAGTCACTGGGGGAGGTCTGTGCACATTATCAACAGGAATTCTGTGCATGGTGGTGTTGGAGGATCGGGCCCATGGTGGCTATTTTTTCAGTAGAGATAATAAGGCAAATTCTCTGGGCACTTAAATTCTGTGCAGGCCCATTGAAATCATGTTTCACTGAGGCACACGTAATTTGCACCAAAGGTGAGGAATTTCTCCATGAAAAACTGAGTTCACAGGAAAATGTTGAAATTTCTGTATAGATCACATTTGCAAATTCATGAGTGACTTAGGTTAGCATGGGTAATTTCACTGAACTTTTACTAGGTACTGCCCACTTATAAGAGTATTAATTTCATCTGAATATTGTGGTGATGATTGCCATATTTAAAAATAATATAAAATGTTTAGCTCAGGATTGTTTGCCTATATTAAAAATAAAACAAATCAACACATTTCTGCCTCTTCTGCTTAGCTTCTTGATACTTAACATTTCTGACATTCGGTCAGGGGATCTGATTCCTCACAATAATT
This sequence comes from Terrapene triunguis, assembly GCF_002925995.2. Lineage (NCBI taxonomy): Eukaryota > Metazoa > Chordata > Testudines > Emydidae > Terrapene > Terrapene triunguis. The sequence goes on from NW_020664447.1 coordinate 48,316,731, forward strand.
AAGCTGTGTCACCTCTTTGCTTGTAGTTGGAACTTAGAGTCAAACTTTGAGCTGAACGGAATAAGGTTCTCTTAAGGCGTATCAAAGCTACTGTGTGTAAAGCATTAAAGCATTCACTTATTGATTAGAATATGTCATACTGCACACTATTCATAAAAAATTTGGAAGAACTTCCCCCCCACTTTTTCACTCTTTCTTGCTCAGTTTTTTCCTGTACGTTGTTTCAGCTCTTATCGACAAGTTTGCTTTCTTCTTTCTTTCTTTACTCAGAATTTAAAACCCTCTCTCTTTCATTAAACACTTCTTTTTGTGAATTTAGTGCTGATGAGCAGTGCTGGACTGATAATCCTGCAGAGGCTAAGGTACTTAAGCAGATGCCTAACTTTAAACAAATGAATAGTTTTGTTGAAATAAATGGGGCTATTGACTTAAATGCTTATAGTTAAGCATGTACTAAAGTACTGTGCTAAATCCAGGCCTACATCCAGCCCCAGAGTTAGGTCAACACCCTCTTACTGCTGTGTTGACCTATTTTTATAGCAGCCTGACAGAGTTGGGCCCAGTATAGAAAGGTGTTGTGGAGTAGCTCTACAGCCATTCCACAGATGAGAGGTGCAGAACCATTCAGTAAAGGAGATAAGCACTTATGTGAACAAGCTGAAACCTCCCTTCCCCCAGGCTCTTTCTGTGCACTCCTACCCATCACTCTGCCCTGCACAAACAGCAATGGAGCAACTGAAGGAAAAGTAGGAGCTTGGACCCACAACTAGTCTCTGCCCTCCTGAAAACTCTCTTGCTAGATGCTGGGGTGTAGCAAGGAGTTGCGCGCGGGGGTGGGGGGATATTTGTCATTGCATCCCTGATTCGCTTTGTGAAGAGATGCTTTTGATCCTGGCAGGATCTGTCACTCTCTTAACTGACCGTAATTGTCAGTTTGAAGTACAGTGCAAGTGGTGCCTTCTTTATGGTCCTCAGTCAGTTGCATGTCAGCCAGCTATGTACCCTAGCCTTCTACCCATAGCCTGGAAGGAGAGCACATGTGCAGAATCTCTCTGGTGTGGCCTCCAAGAGGGAATGGATGTTCTTTTGCATTTTGTTTTTTCTAAGACAAACATGAACAAATAATATTCTATATTATAAAATATACTATAGAGTTGCTCTGGGAGAATGGAGAAACATAACCCATGCCATATTTGCAAGTTGAAATTAAATGATACGCAAGCTTTGTGACAAGGCTAAACTGTTGCTACTAACAACGCAAAAGAAGCAAAGATGCATAGGTGATTACTGAACTGTGCAGCATTTTCTATCTATGTCCTGATTCTCCACTGAATTACTTTTATTTAATTCCAATGTAACCCCACTGAGTCAGTTACACTAATATACAACTCTAGTAATACATTGGTGAATCAGGCCCAGTTCTGTAGTCTTAGTTCACTAAACCATAGGAAACAATGTAGATTTGCATTATTGAATTCCACAGAATTTCTCTAGTCTCTTCCTGAAGAGAAACCTCTTTTCTAGTGGATTTTAATCTGTACATTGGAGAAGCAGAAGGAACTCATCTTTGGTGGAACAATTCATTAATATATGGCTTTTATATCTTGGGGCCAAGGTATCCTGGAGTGGAATTTAAATATAACAATATTGGTGGTCTCAGGTTATTGTGTATATTGTAAATAAGTTATTTAACATGTGAAAACCAGAATGTTCCCTCTAATAACAGATACAGGATAATTTTTCTAAATCTGTTTCTACTATCACTCAAAGTCAAATTCAAGGGGTTCGCAATTATTGGATTGTGGGAACAGAGTGTTACCTATTGTGTAGGTGAACTTAAGAACTTGGAAAGGGAGCTGAGGTTTCTTGATTTGTCTGAATCTACCACGTGGTGCAGAACTATTTTCCAGTTTGGGTTGTCTCATTACTTGAATCCTGGGCAATATGTTCAAAGTTCTCCTATGTAGCCAAACAATGAATTGTACAAAAGGAATGGAGCTTAACCACAATTATGTATCCCTGGCATCTGATAAAGTTTATTAACAGTGCACCAGTATGGAACTGATGCATTGCTTGTGAAAATCCCATGCAGGCCTATGTTCAATTGTGGGGACCCAAAGGCATTGTCAAGGAGCTAGGATTTTATGAGTGCAGCTTGAACACAGCTGTGTCTTTTCCAATCTGTGGCCAAAAGAGAAAATGCAACATGAGATTTTTAAACATTCCAAGGCCCATCTGCCATGTAACCCACTTATCTTTGTGGCTGCAAGTTTGTTATTGATCCAAAGTGGTAAGAAAGAAAGACGGGGGGGGACCAACAAAGGGGAAAAATGCAGGGGAGAAAAACCATAAATCCATTCTTTTGTTGTTCTTCCAGCAGCATCTGTGAGCAATTGTCACAATTACTAGTCAAACTATATTTGACTTGTTGCCAACATGAATTTTCCAAAAACCAAATGTAAACAAACTCTGCAAGTGCTTCCTCATTTGCCAAGCCAGTAATTATTTACTTTGTTTGGGCCTAGCATTACTGTCAGTTCAGCTTTACAGCCTGTAATGTGTTTGTTAATGAAACCATGAGGTCTAAAGCTACATATTAACCTTGTCACCCTTCAATTTTGAGCTCAATAAAGTTGCACCATGGTTTTGTAAACTAGGGTTGGGGACAGGCAAATAATTAATTATATTTTTCTGTTTTTCTTTATCCAAGCAAATTGTTAATTTTTAAACCTCACTTGCAGTGTAAGCTTAACACATTGAAATCAAAGCATTGGGGGAGATATATGATTTAGAACTGTCATAATTACCATCTTTATGCCATATCTGAAAGTTGGCAAATATACATACCCAGACTCAATTTGGTAACCCATGAAATCGTTTCATGGATGTATAATACAGAGAAAGTAAAAATATATTGAGCAGATGGGAGAGAGTCAGCTGGGAGAACAATGTCTAAATATTTGGCATGGATAACTAGGTACCACATTTTGTCTTGGCCTAGATAAATTCAAATGCCCTTATACTCTACTTCTTTCTTCCCATTTCCCTATTCAAGGTCGGTGACTTTAATAGCCCTCTTCCAAAACTCATGATAGTACACCAGACTGTCATGCAGATTGGTCTCTTTGAGGTATACTAATATCCAATCCCTATACTGTGTCTTTGGTCTCCCTCTTGCATCCACAATCATTGTAAGAGCCATTCTACCAATATAGCTCTCCAGTTTTTGCTGGATATGCCCATACCAATGCAGTTTAGCATCCCTCAACTTGTCTTCAATTGGAGCAACCCACATTAGGCCCCTTACAACCTCATTTTGTTTTTTTATCACAGAGTATCCAACCATTTGAACATATCAATATCTTCATTTCCGTGGTGAAGATCATATTGATGTCCTTTCTTGTGGCTGGCCACATCTGTTTGGTACATTAAGATGGGTCAAATTACAGTTTTATGCACACTACATTTTAACATTATTGGCAGCTTTTTGCCACAGAGAACTGGGGTCAGTTTCCCGCCATTTGAACCACGCAGCTTTAGTATGATGCTGGGCATCACTTAGGAGGGCACCACCAACTGCAACCATTGATTCTAGGTATTTAAATTCTCATTCTTCTAAGCTCTCTGCCTGTGATATCCTTTCTGGTGAGTCTTCCTCCCTCAGTTGTCATATCCTTGGTCTTACCAATGTTCAGTCCAAGTCCAACCTGCTCAAAACTATGTTGCCACTGTTCATACTTGGCTTGCAAAGTCTCACAGTCTTCCATACATATCACTAGTTCATCAGTGAACAGCATATTCAAAGGTGGCTCTCTTCATATATTCTCACTTACCACATCCATGACAACCTCAAACAAAAAAGGGACTCAACACTGACCATGATGGAGGCCAATGTTTACTGGAAATTCTTTGCTGTAGCCCCATTTGGTTTTGATTACAGTAGTCACTCCATTGTACATCTTCTGGATAAGATAGACATATCCTTTTGGCACACCTCTCCATCATAAACTCCACCAAACTAGTTTTCTTGGTACACTCTCAGACACTTTTTCTAGGTCCACAAAGACCATACCCAATTGCAGTCTCTTTTCTCTGAATTTCTCATTGAGGATTTGTAGCACAAATATGGCATCAGTTGTGTTCTTTCCTGGGATTAAGCTATAGTAATCCTTCCACATTTCAACTGTTCCACGCAGATGGTTTTCAATAATCTTCTTCCATACTTTCATAGCATTTGATATCACCTTAATTGGGCAATAATTAGGGGATGGTATAATATTTCCTTTGTTTAACAATTGGTACCAAAGTTTTTTATACCATTCATCCAGCATTTTCCCTTTCTTAAAAATATCATTGAAAAACTTGTAAAATAGACTCTCAAACTTTAAAGACAGAAGGACCATCGTGACCTCATGCACATTGCAGGCCACAAAACCTCTCCCATCCACTCCTGTAATAGACCCATAACCTCTGGCTGAGTTACTGAAGTCTTCAAATCATGATTCAAAAACTTTACGTTACAGAGTTTAAACCTTCAAGTGACCTGTGCCCCTTGCTGCAAAGGAAGGTGAAAACCTCCAGGGTCTCTTCTAATCTTACCTGGGTGAAAATTCCTTCCCAACTCCAAATATGGTGATACTTGATGGATTCCCTTCCTAATGACATCAGAGCATCCACTGGTACTTCATCTAGCCCAGGTGCTTTTTCTTTTTTCATTTTCCTAAATGCCTCTGCAACCTCTTCCTCTTGTATTCAGTCTATCATGCTCCAGTTCGGCTTATATATTGTTAATTCTCCCTTGGGATGAATCCACATTCATCAGTCTTTCAAAATAATCACTCCAAACTTTTTGCTAATTGATTCACCATTTGTTTGCAATATTCCATATTCGTGTCTAATCTAAGAAAACTCATTCACATCCCTCATGATTTTCTCTTGCTTTGACAAGTCTATAGATAGTCTTCTGTCTCTGATGTCCTCGTAGTTCAGGGGTCGACAACGTTCGGCACGCGGCTCGCCAGGGTAAGCACCCTGGTGGGCCGGGCCCGTTTATTTACCTGCTGACACGGCAGGTTCGGCCGATCACAGCCCCCACTCGCCGTGGTTCGCCGTCCCGGGCCAATGGGGGCGGGGGAAGCGGCGCAGGCCGAGGGATGTGGGATTCATCACCCATTTCAGGATTTAGTTCAAAATTGACCCCCACGTTTCTAACAACCTGCCCAGTCTATCTCACAGACCTTGGGTCACATTTACTACTGGCATAAAATGGCACAACTCCATTGAATTTCATTGTTGAACTTCAAATTTACAATTAAGTTCAAGTCCAGTGAAATCAATGGAATTCTGAAGCCTGCTCTATTCTAGCAGTAAATTTGGCCTGTGATCTGTCTTTCCAGCTCTTGTTCCCCTTCTTCCAACTTCTAGCACTGATTTTCTCTAACTCCATTCACACAATCTCACTACTGCTAGTGGAAGAGTCTTCTCCTTTACAGCAGCTATCATTTTCAAACTTTCCTTTTCTTCTCCACCCTATTTACCTCATTTTGAATGTCAGCTAAAACATACATATATTTCCCCTGGTCTGTCTATATTACGCTTTCTTTCCCTATGCTATTATTTAACTCTATAATTACATTATTTTATTATACAAAGTATTTTGAGATTCAATTTGTCTGACAAAATTAGAACCAAAACTTGCAAAGATTTAAGCACATGAGTTGTCTCTTGACTTTAATGGGATTACTCATGAGTAAAGTTATGCATGTGCTTAAGTGTTTTCAGGATTGAGTCTTAAAGTTGTATTGAATTATCTGTTATGGAAATCTGCTTGAGAAAATGGTGTCTGATTTATTTAATATAAAAGTAAATTTTCTGAGAAGCTGTGAATAAATCCTCCCAAAGGAATAATTTTGCTTACCATCAGTCCAATGGTTGTGCTTGACTACGTAGTTTGGACTTAGAATAGGCATTTTATATAGAAATCAATATAAATCATGGAAAGAATCTAGCGTGTATGGTTTTAGTAGTTAGCTTACAGATGCAAGGTTCTACAATAAGTAATTCTGGAAAGTTACAATAATTTTATTTGGGTGGAAAAGCTTTACACTTAATGGTTTGTGCTGGTAAGAAAAATAGCTAAACTGTACATGTTAGACCTCTTAAGTAAGGGGATAGATAATATAAATGATTAGAAACTCTTTTTAGTCTGTTTTATAGAGTAATGCCTTATGCTTTTACTATATTATTTCATGGATTTTTTTCAGCTTGTAAAGTTTTAGACTTGAGTCAGACAAAAAATCCGCTCTGAAACACAAGTGTACACACATCATTGGCAGAGGCTAAATTGTGGATAATTGGATTGAGCTATGAGCTTAAAGATGAAGGGGACAAAAGCATGTCCCAAAGCTGCATTTGATAGTCTTAGAGTCTTATCTGGGGATGTTTTACACCAGGCTTGAAGACTGTATTTGTTCACAGTGATTTGTACAATCTACAGTGACATTTTATTTGAACTGGAATCATACAGACAAGCCATAACATACATCTACATTTAGTTCTTTCTCCCTTGTTTTTGATGAGATATCTCAGGAAACCCTCTGCAGAGGACGATGCTTGAGAGGCAAGGATTTAGTGCATAATGCAGAGATGAATGTTGTAAAGGGATGATGATAAGGGACTACAATGGAGTGCAGTGGTAGTCTTGTATCAGAGGTTACTTATAGAAGAGCTATGCTTCATAAATCCTGGTTGCAGGGTATTTTAAACAGCATTTTGATCTTGTGTTTTGTGGTATCTGGTATAAGAAAAGCATGCTATTGTTCCTCCTAACCATATGCACTCTCCAAGTAAATCTTGTGAAATCCTTAGGGAGATCTGATTTTTTTTAAAAGCGTCATTATTTGTGATAATGATAGCTGGAAGAGGTACAGAGGCTCTTCCAAGTTGCTTATGGTTGGCATTTTAAAAAGGAACAGCTTTGGAGAATGAGATTCTTTCTTGAGAATGATTTTATAAGCCTATGCATATTTCATGCGCATAACCAAACTATGTTGGATTACACAAAGTAAAATTGGAGATATTTATAGATTTTTTTTTTCACATGGTCAAAGGCTTCTAGATTTTTTTTAGTTAGTTAAATTCATCTCTAGACTAGTGAGTTATTAAATAAATATCTTCTTTAGGATCCAATTGTGCTCTCATTGAAATCAGCGGGAAAACTCCCATTGGCTTAAATGGTGCAGGATGAGACCCTTAAAGACTATATGTACTGCATACATGGGATTGGTCAACAAACTATCTGATTTGTCCTGACAATATTTTTATACTTGTGTCCTAGATTAAGAAGTTCTTTGAAAAAATTGCCCTCTAAGATATTCAAAAACACTATTCTTGGCAAGCGAGAGAGAGAGAGAGCATGACAGCAAAGATATTTTTACATAGTAATTTGGATTTCATTGGGATTTGTATGGATTATCTTCTCAGTCACAACATAGGACTATTGATAACTATCCTGTTGATGAAATAGCACAGCTCCATTTACTTGATTGATTATTGAATGGATATTTGAAAGACTATTTTTAAAGAATTCAGGACTTGTATTACTTTGAGCACACAGAGTGACATTAATTTTATGAATGCTTTTGGATGGATGGCAGGCTAACTCATCCAGGTCAAGGTTTCTTGGTTAGGGAGCAAAGCAAAGTTTTCAGCTGACTATGGCCAACATTTTCAAATTCAATTGCTGTCACAGATCTACTCAAATGCCCCCTCTTATGCACTCAGTGGACTGCTGTGAGGGGATCCAAATGCTGAATCCCCATGTGCTTTAAGCCTTTAGAGTCTGAACAAAGTCCATGCAGTGCCCCTGGCTTGGAGTGCCTAGGCACAGGCTTGGAGTGCAAATCCTCCATCACGCTGTCTGGAGTGACTCACAACTGTGAGTGCCTACCTCAGGGCAGACTGTCAGAAAACAGGGAAGATATCCCAAAGTGGTGGTATGTTCTGTAATTAGATTTCACCAAGCCAGTAACAAATGTGACCTCCTGGGTCAGTATACCAGTCTTACCATAGAGTCACAGATAGTCCCCTCAGACTCTCCAGTCTATCTTGCCACTCAGACAAACTGGACTTTGATAAAAGGTCACTTAAACCAAAAATCACACCCCATCAGGTTACTCCCAGTTCCAAGAGACCAGTTATTTACCCCAGATCAATTGGTACTCCAGATTTTATACCAAAGACAATGCTAGTAGCCAATTCTATAGTTAACTAAAGGTTTATTAGCTAAGAAAAGGAAATGACAATTTATTGAGAGGTTAAAGCAGGTAAAATATACGTATAGATGAGTCATATTCCAAATATTAGCAGAGTAATCTGCCAGTTTCCCAAAATTCTCTCAGGTTTACACAGAATAACTCTGGGGATCTGTCTTTTCATTCAGTTATTCTGCGCTGTTAGAATCCAAAACAGTCCAGAGTTGAAGGATCTTTCCTTGAATTCATATTTATAGCTTCTTCTCACCAAAAATAAGCTGACAGGATCACTACCCATGTGGACTTTTCCTTTGATGACAGAGGGAGAGGAGTGAATTTAGAGTCTTTAACCTCCAATTGTCACACACAGTGACCACTTGCTTTGAAATTAGCACTTTTCTGTTAAAGTTCTTCATTTGCATTCCACAAGGCCTCCTCCTATTTGATGGGTTATTTAGTTATAGGGGTATACACAAAGCAAATGTTTGCTGTTACATTATAACAGGATACGGATAAGTGAAACCAATGCCACTAACATCCCAATGTTTTTCATGAAGTTTAAACACCAAATACACTCTTATACATTTAAGAATCGCTTTGATATATACTAATATACAAGTGAATTGGCTTGGGGCTCTAGCATGAGCTGGCATTTGGTCTCCCAGCATCCCATCCTCTATCTAGCATTCTTTCTTGAGAATTTAGACCCCATAGGCCAACAGCCTAGCCACTAGCTCAGTGGTTTGAGCATTGGCCTACTAAACCCAAGGTTGTGAGTTCAATCCTTGAGGGGGCCATTTAGGGATCTGGGAAAAGGGGGGGGGGGAATTGTCAGGGACAGTACTTGGTCCTGCTAGTGAAGGCAGGGGACAGGACTTGATGACTTTCCAGGTCTATGAGACAGGTATATCTCCATATATATATATATATATATATATATATAATGACCCTATAATTTAAATACCCTATCTCCCAGAAATCCAGCTGTGTGTATGCTCTGGGGTCACAGATGAACTCTTCTAGGGCACGTGAGAGGTGTAACACAACACGCACAGATTCTAAAACATCATTGCTCTTTATTTAATAGCATGAAAATTACATAGATCTATACAAGAATAATAAACCTTACACGTTTCCCTGCCTCAGTTTCTTCACCATTCCAGAGCATTCTTTGGGTTGGTGTTAGAGTCCTCTGAGGTATTCAGGGTCTTTCTCCTACAGCACGTGGCTTGTTTCTCAGCCATGGAGCCTCTCTCTGTCTCTCCCCAGGTCAGCCTGCTTTGACCTTGATTGGTCCTGCAGCTAAACCGTCTCCATAACCCACTAGAAAAGCATGCCAATCTCTTCCCTTCTCCTGACCAAAACTTCCTGAGTGTCCCTGTGAATCCTCCCCTGACCCACCTAGCCTCTGTGGTTTCTAAAGACTAGCATCAACACTGTGGTGTCTTGGTTGTGTATTTGGGGATTTTTCCCACTATCTCCCCTTGCCTCCAGAGCGGCTGAAGAAAGAAAAAAAACCTGATTCTCCTAGGCTTATGCTAACCCATTGCCCCTAGGTGCTTTCTCCTGAATAGGTGGCTGTACCCATTGTACTTGGTCTGGGTAGAATGGGACTCTGTTGTTGTTAGAAAGGATAGAATTCACTTATGCTTAGAGGTATTCAAAAATACAGCAATTTCATAAGAAAAACTTCAAGCATCAGCCAGAAATCAGAAGTTATATAGGTTCTTCAAATTTCACAGTTGCCTTAATCCAGAGTTAGACACCAGAATAAGTGGTCTGATTTTCATTTGTCTATACTGGTGTCTAATCCGGTTATATGTGGTGTCAATTTCTTTTTCCCCCAAGAGAAGGCTTTCTTACTGATTATTATTAATTGGCTCATTCCCACATTACAAATTCAAGTGAAAATGTCTTTTTTTTTTGAATGATGTGTTGGGCATCATCAATCATCATCAATCTTTACTTATCTTACTGTATCACCTAGGGGTTCTAATCAGACCAGGTCCCCATTGTGGTAGAAGCTTTACAAACAGGTATTAAGAGAGATTCCTTATCCCAAAGAGCTTGCAATCTAAATCAACAAGACAGGCAAATAGTGTGTGGGGGGGAGTAGTATTATCCCTAGTTTACTGATGGAGACTGAGGCACATACCTTAAGGACCAGGTCTTCAGAAGTGATTGAGTGGTTTAGTTTTTGGATGCCCAACTTGAGATACTTTAAAGGGGACTGTTTATTCTATATTTCTTATTCTGCAAATATAAGTTGCCTTTATTCCACATTAGAATATACATCTGTGCTGGTATAGAATAATGTCTCAATAGTTTGTACAACTATGGGAATTCTGTTTAAGCCATTGGAAAATGGAGTCCTCTTTCACCCAGTTGTAGTTGTACCATACTACTGTGTGTAATTAGATGCAATTGTAGCTGAAATTGCATGTACCTGAAAACGTTTGCCATAGAAACAGAATTTTTTTTACAATAATTTTTCCATGTTTTTAAATATTGCATCAACAATCATAGAATTCTAGGACTGCAAGGGTCCTTGATAGGTCGCCTAGTTCAGTCCCCAGAACTGAGACAGGACTAAGTTTATCTAGACCAGACCTGACAGTTGTTTGTCTAAACTGTTCTTAAATACCTCTAATGATGCAGATTCCACAACCTCTCTAGGTAATTTTTTCCAATACTTAACTACTCTTAAAGTTAGGAAGCTTTTCCTAATGTCTAATCCAGTGATCGGCAACCTTTGGCACACGGCCTGCCTGGGTAAGCCCCCTGGCAGGCCAGGCCGGTTTGTTTACCTGATGCATCTGCAGGTTCCGCCTTATGGTATGAAGGGGAATTTTTCTATTTCTGACCTTCACAGATAGGAATGTCTACAGACTAGGAAATTTATCTTCCAAGGAACCTGGTTTTGGCAATAACATAAAATTTGCTGGATTGTATTGTGCAACAGGAAGATTGTGAAACCTAGTGTGGATTTCTAGTTAATTCAGAAGCCATGGACACTGCACCCTGGAATGTTTCTAACATAGACTGATTCAGGAAATATGTACTATATCAGCATTTGGGACTAGTACCTTTCCCTGACTGGCATTTGGATTTGGTAACACATGGAGTGACTCATGAAAGAGAAGATCAAGATTGAATGGAAAAATACACAGAGGACCTAACAGCTCGTTAGCAACCTAGAAAAATATTGCAATAACCAAGATGCAGTCTCTGAAGTGCCACACACAGACAAAGTTTTAGAGACAGCAGAACCTCAAAAAGTTCAGAGGTTGAGATAAACATGAAAAGTTTGGATGCCTGTATGAATCTAGGGCCTGATCGAACACCTATTAAAGTCAATGGGATTTCAAAGTATGTTGGATCAGGCCCCTATTGCAGTCTTTCTCCCTGTCCTCTAACAGGTTGCACTGGCTCCTTTACAATTCTTTCCCACACCACAAACTATCTTGGCATGATTCTGTTGGACCCAGAGCCAGTTCTTGGTTCAGTTTTTGCATGCTCTGGGACCTGGGCATTGTTTATGAAAGTGCCAGCAATAAAACGAAGCTGCGTTTTAAGGCATTACATTTAGATGTGAGGCAGGCCCCAAACCCTTCAGAGAATGTTATTTACTCTTTTGATTCAGATAGGTTTAAAAATATAAGAGGAAATAATAAAGTGCATTGCTTGAATCCGTCTTGTGTTCACCACAAATAAAAAATAATCTAACTGTATTTGGATATTGTGCAGTTGTAGACGATACATATAATTACTTAAATGCAAGTATTTAAGTAAATATTCCAGGATAATATTATGGCAGGAAAACAAAAACAACAAGGTGTCCGGTGGCACCTTAAAGACTAACAGATTTACTTGGGCATAAGCTTTCATGGGTAAAAAACCTCACGAAAGTTTATGCCCAAGTAAATCTGTTAGTCTTTAAGGTGCCACCGGATACCTTGTTGTTTTTGTGGATACAGACTAACACAGCTACCCCCTGATTATGGCATCAACTCATTCTATCTCCCTTGTTTTTGCATCTCTCATTCCCTATTTTTTCTTTCTCTCTTCACCCCTCTCCCTCTTAGTGTCTCTCTCAACTCCCCTAATTCACTCCCCTTTGGCCATTCCTCCTCTCTGCCTGTTCTTGAATCCTCTTGGTACAGAAGAGACGGGACTCTGATACACAGACTATAAAAGGGATTTTTTATTGAAGTTCTTGAACAGACCACTTAATCCTCTCCAGCTCTCTCATACTAACTAAACACACATGGCTAGATCCACAAAGGGTTTTAGACACCTAAATGCCATTTTAGGCACTTAAGTCTGAAATTTAGAGCCTAAAAATCCTCTTTAGCTGTGCTCTACCCCTGTAGACATCTAAATTTCCATCAATAAAGTCCCCTAAGTGCGTAAAAATCTGTCTCAAGGCATCCACACACCTGCCTAAGTCTTGATAGTCAGTTCCTATTTCACACCAACCCCCCAGGAGGATCCTCAAAATACACATTCCCTCATCTATATCGGCTGTGGGTCCCAATCTCGTAGGCATACAGAGGCCACCAAACAGATCATCCTACAAAAAATGCCCCTGCTACCGCACCCCTGTAGCCCAGGGGTTAGAGCACTCATCCAAGATGTGGGAAACCCAGATTTAAATTCCCCCTGCCTGATATGGAGTAAGGGTTTGAACCCACATCTCATGCCTCTCAGGAGAGGCCCTAACCATTGTCCTATGGAGGCCTGCACAACTCGTAAAGTGGCGAGGGCCATATTACTCCAAAGAAAACAGCTGAGGGCCGAACCCCCCCCCCCGTGCCACCAAAACACCGCCCCCCAGTCCCCCCGAAACACAACACCCACCCCCCAGCGCCGTCCGCCCCGCGGAAACAAACCCTCCTTCCCCAGCGCCACCCCGCTGAAACAGCTGTGGGCCGAAAAGGAAGGTTTGGGGTGTGGGAGGGGCTCAGGGCGAGAGTAGGAGTGTGGGGGGTGAGGGCTCTGGCTGGGGCTGGAAGGTTTGGGGTGTTGGAGAGGTTCAGGGCTAGGGTAGAGGATTGAGGGTGCGGTGGGGGGGTGAAAGCTCTGGCTGGGGGTGTGGGCTCTCGGGTGGGGCAGGGCTGGGGATGAGTTTGGGGTGCAGGCCGGCTGCTCTGGGACAGGGGCCAGAGAGGACAACTTCCCCCAGCCCTTTCCCTGCTGGCAGCAGCAAGCTCTGGGGGAGGAGACCCCCTTTCCTGCCCCCCCAGCAACACACTCACCCCCACCACTGTCACTGCATGTGCTCCTAGTGCCTATCTCAGGTCCAGGAATCTCCCTCGCCTCCCCCATGGTGGGTGCTGGGGGGTGCTGCGTGCGCCTCCTCCCCTGCTGTTGCCCCTGACTGTAGCCTCACTGGGGTTGAGGGATGGGGCTGCCTCCTTGCCCAGCATGGGGCAGGAGCAGTGACTGCAGGCGGGGGGGCCCCCTGTGTTGGTGGAGGGTCCCATTGGCAGGGGCAGCCTGCTGGTTGCTGTGAGGGCGGCATGCCGGTAGGAGGTCCGCCGGTCCGGCGGCGGGGACGCCAATGGCGCGGCACCGGCGGACCTCCCGCAGGCATGCCGCCGAATCCGCGTGACCAGCGGACCGCCTGCAGGCGCGCCGCCAAAAGCCGCCTGACTACCATGCTTGGGGTGGCAAAAAATATAGAGCTGCCCCTGCCCATTGGAAAATGAAAGGGTCTGAAGGGGAAGGGCAGGCTCAGAGTCAGTCTGCCCTGGCATTCGAGGTGGGAGGCACTAGGACCCTGCGGCAGCAGTTGCTGCAGGGAGGCAGCATGGAGCTGCAGAGGAGAGGACAGGGATTCTCTGCTCCGGGGCCAGGAAGGTGGGGGGGGAGCAAGTCGGGGCTGGGGGACACTCAGGGGAGGCGGGGGGGCAGCAGGTGGGGGCGGGGTGGTGGATCACCCGGATTATAAATATCTCCGTGCCAGCGGCTTTTTTTTTTTTTCTCCACCACTTTCTGCACCCCTCGGCTTTGTGCGCCCGAGGCGAGCAAGGCACTTGCCTCGCCCTTGTTATGGCACTGCCCCCCATCACTACGGAGGCCGCCCTGGGAGCAACCAGCGCAGTAGCCGCCCTGCCCCATCCCCAACCGAAAGAGGGGATTGGGGGGGGGTCTCAGCCCAGTCCCACCCCCCCCGAGCTGCGGCTCGAGCCCAGGCCAGGCGTCCCTCCCCTCGCTCAGCACTTACCGGCTCTGCCTCGTGCCCAGCGCTTCTCGCCTCAGCAGGCCCCGGAAGTGACGCACACGCTGTACGCCAGGTGGGGGGAGTGAGAGTCGGAGACACATGTGCTTCTGGCCGTTAAGGCGGTTGGAGCACGGCGCGCGGGACTGTGAAGTGGGTCGTCCCCCCAGGCAGGGGGCAAACCCAGCAGCCCCACCTCGCCGCTTGCCCGCGGGCCACACAGTGAGCCCACGCGGGCCACATGCGGCCCACGGGCCGCATTTTGTACAGGCCTGGCCTATGGGATATTCTGGGGTGGGTTTATAAATCTCTCCCACAGAAGCTGCTCCATTCTGTATAAATAATTAGTCATTGGGTCAGAGAAAAAGTCAGAATAACTCTGTCGTCCAGCGATTAGGGCACTCACCAGCGATATAAGAGACCCAAGTCCCTGTTCTGATGATTCTCTATATAAAATGGAACAGTGTCACCAGGAGAGTCAGACAGGCCTACACCAGAATATCCCAAAGGACTGTGGTTCAGGCACACCCTTGGGAGCTGAGGGTTGAAATCCCTGCTCCACATCAGATGGAGAAGGGATTTGAAGATGATTATCCCATATCTTGGGTGGCACTGCTACTTCCGCTTTTTGTGAGAAAGGGATTAGATGCCTAACTCCAGAAAAGAGTTCATGTCTGAATCTTCCTGAGCAGAGAGAGGCACCTCCCTCCAACTTAGAATTAGGCACCTAAGTTCCTTTGGAAATTAAGTTTAGGCCATATCCCTCTCCTTCGCATTTCCTGTTGGCTTAATTCACTTGCTTTTGTGGATGCCATTCTTATGTGCCTAACTGTTCCCGATGCATTGTATAAGGAGCCCTGGTGCCTGATTTAGGGCTATGGATTCCATTAGGCAGCTGGACACCTAAAGTTATGCATTGCAATCATAGACTCATAGAAGATTAGGGTTGGAAAAGACCTCAGGAGGTCATCTAGTCCAACCCCCTGCTCAAAGCAGGACCAACTCCAACTAAATCATCCCAGCCAGGGCTTTGTCAAGCCGGGCCTTAAAAACCTCTAAGGATGGAGATTCCACCACCTCCCTAGGTAACCCATTCCGTGCTTCACCACCCTCCAAGTAAAATAGTTTTTCCTAATATCCAACCTAGACTTCCCACACTGCAACTTGAGACCATTGCTCCTTGTTCTGTCATCTGCCACCACTGAGAACAGCCTAGCTCCATTCTCTTTGGAACCCCCCTTCAGGTAGTTGAAGGTCGCTATCAAATCCTCCCTCCCTCTTCTCTTCTGCAGACTAATAAGCTCAGTTCCCTCAGCCTCTCCTCATAAGTCATGTGCCCCAGGCCCCTAATCATTTTTGTTGCCCTCCGCTGGACTCTCTCTAATTTGTCCACATTCTTTCTGTTGGGGGAGGGGGGGCGCAAAACTGGACACAGTACTCCAGATGTGGCCTCACCAGTGCCAAATAGAGGGGAATAATCACTTCCCTCGATCTGCTGGCAATGCTCCTACTAATGCAGCCCAATATGCCATTAGCCTTCTTAGCAATAAGGGAACACTGTTGACTCATATCCAGCTTCTCATCCACTGTAATCCCCAAGTCCTTTTCTGCAGAACTGCCTTTTGGCCAGTTGTTCCCCAGCCTGTAGCAGTGCCTGGGATTCTTCCATCCTAAGTCCAGGACTCTACACTTGTCCTTGTTGAACCTCATCAAATTTAGTTTGGCCCAATCCTCCAATTTGTCTAGGTCATTCTGGACCCTATCCCTACCCTCCAGCGTATCTACTTCTCTCCCCAGCTTAGTGTCATCCATGAACTTGCTGAGGGTGCAATCCATCCCATCATCCAGATCATTAATGAAGATGTTGAACAAAACCAGCCCCAGGACTGACCCCTTGGGAACTCTGCTTGATACCAGCTGCCTAGTAGATATCGAGCTGTTGATCACTACCCATTGAGCCCGACGATCTAGACAGCTTTCTATCCACTTTATAGTCCATTCATCTATCCATATTTCTTTAACTTGCTGGCAAGTATACTGTGGAAGACCATATCAAAAGCTTTGCTAAAGTCAAGGTATATCATGTCCACTGCTTTCTCCATATCCACAGAGCCAGTTATCTCATCATAGAAGGCAATCAGATTGGTCAGGCATGACTTGCACTTTGTGAATCCATGTTGACTGTTCCTGATCACCTTCCTCTCCTCCAAGTGCTTCAAAATGGATTCCTTGAACACCTGCTCCATGATTTTTCCGGGGACAAAGGTGAGGCTGACCGGTCTGTAGTTCACCATATTCTCCTTCTTCCCTATATGGGCACTATATTTACCTTTTTCCAATCATCTGGGACCTCCCCGATCGCCACGAGTTTTCTAAGATAATGGCCAATGGCTCTGCAATCACATCAGCCAACTCCCTCAGCACCCTCGGATGCATTGCATCTGTCCCCATGGACTTGTGCCTGTCTAGCTTTTCTAAATAGTCCTTAACCTGTTCTTTCACCACTGAGGGCTGCACACCTCCTCCCCGTACTGTGCTGCCCAGTGCAGCAGTCTAGGAGCTGACCTTGTCTGTGAAGACCCAGGCAAAAAAAGCATTGAGTACTTCAGCTTTTTCCACACCATCTGTCACTAGGTTGCCTCCCCTATTCAGTAAAGGTCCCAAACTTTCCCTGACCACCTTTTTGTTGCTAACATACCTGTAGAAACCTTCCCTTGTAGCTGCAACTCCAATTGTGCTTTGGCCTTCCTGATTACATCCCTGCATGCTCCAGCAATATTTTTATACTCCTCCTTAGTCATCTGGCTAAATTTCCACTTCTGGTAAGCTTCCTTTTTGTGTTTAAGCTCACCAAAGATTTCTCTGTTAAGCCAACCTGGTCACCCGCCATATTTGCTATTCTGTCTGCACATCAGGATAGTTTGTTCCCGTGCCCTCAATAAGGCTTCTTTAAAATATAACCAGCTCTCCTGTACTCCTTTCCCCCTCATATTAGCCTCCCAGGGGACCTGCCCATCAGTTCCCTAAGGAAGTCAAAGTCTGCTTTTCTGAAGTCCAGGGTCCGTATTCTGCTGCTCTCCTTTCTTCCTTTTGTCAGGATCCTGAACTCTACCATCTCATGGTTACTGCTGCCCAGGTTGCCACCCACTTCTACTTCCCCTACCAATTCTTCCCTGTGTGTGAGCAGCAGGTCAAGAGGAGCATGGCCCCTAGTTTGGTTCCTCCAGCACTTGCACCAGGAAGTTGTCCCCAACATTCTCCAAATACTTCCTGGATTGTCAATGCTGAGTCTGTCACTTTTGTGGATCTAGCCCACAGCCTTTGCCGCCTAATGTCATCACAGGGAGACCCCCTAAGTCCTGAGCTAGAATCAGCATAGATGGGACTGGTATCTGCATTTCCTATACAATTCTCTCCCTGAATGTAGATCTGTGATTCTCAAAAACGTTTACATATTGTGAATAGCTGTTTAAGATCGAACTCCTCTTGCAGCCTCCTGATTCTGATCCCACAGCTTCCCTGAGACAATATGCATAGTTTCCTTATATAGACAAGCAATATCAGGACAGTATTAAGGGAACCAGATGAAAGTGATTTCACTTTAATACTGTGAGTACAGCTGCTTGGTTACTCCCCATATTTTGTATCTGTGCTGCTTCTTTCATTTCTCTGAATTCAGGACTTCACATTCATTAGGACCATAACAACTTTTGTCGTCTACCGCGCCCACTGCTCTGATTTCTCCAGGTCATTTCATGGGATGGTTTTGTTCTCCTGTGTTTGCAACCCCTCCAACTTTGATGATGTCTGAAAATTTGCTCACTAAAGAAATTCCTCACTAAACAAAACAAAAAAAACCCAACAACACATGAAGCAGTAGCACTGAGTGCAGAAAAGTGTTGGCACTAGCGTTTAGTTGTTCTAAACACCATATAGTTTCCAAAGGGCCAGATTTTCTAATCTGGTGATGGATTAGAGGTGCTGGAGGAGCATAAAAAGCCTCTTCCTCTTTTTGCATGGCCCAAGTAAAGACCAAGTATAACTGCCATCCTTGTGTTCAAGGAATTGCTGAAACTGCTTCCTCCTTACCCCCCTTGAGGTGCACAGTGCTCCAAAGGGGCTTGTAAACTACACCCTATAAAAAGGTGTGGCTGTGGGTGCCTTCTTTCTCATGCTGAGAATTTTGAGGAAGAATGCTTCCTGGAGCACCCTGTTGGATGAGGTGGGGACAGCTACACACCACCAATACTCTGGCCTATGTTGAACTGACACACCTGAGCCCAAAGTGACTTGGACTGGGAAAACCATCAGGAAGTGTCACTACTTAAAGAGTATCAGATTCATAGAGTTTAAGGCCACAAAGGAACATCAGATCATCTAGTCTGACCTCCTATATATCACAGGCTGTTTAATTTCTCGCAGTTACGCCTGTTGTATGGGGCCTGATAACTTGTGTTTACTAAAACACTTCTTTGTTTTACTATGGTAAAGCACTTTTAAGTACTCCGTGGTCCATGGACCACAATGTGAGGAATCACTGGTGTACATAACTGCAGTCACACTCCACTGAACTGATCCTAGATGCTGATTCAAGTATGTCAGTTCTGCTGGCATCTGCTTACCTGCAATGTTTGCAGAGAGCATGGAGTATGCAACCTAATCTACATCTGATGGTCTGCTTGAAGAAAGCAAGTGCATTTTATGGCCGAGGTTGATGGTGCATGACACTTACGACTTGCAGAGCTGCCTACGGTGGAACCTGACACCTCTGTTCTTGAGTCACTGACTGCTTTTGAAAGAAAAGTTCCTTTACACAGATACATGGATTCAGCTTTCATTATAATAAGTCATGAAACTTTATGATTGGTTATTTTGTACTTAAATAATTAATTTACGTATGTGTTCTAATAACGTGCACTAATTTACTTTATGTTATATATTAACAGAGTACTAATCAGAGAGAAGTATTTCTGATGTTTTTATATTTGATTTCTCTTATCTTTAGCCAAAGAATAGTAACATATAGAACCTGTGATTAGTTTTGGAATCTGTTAGTATTAAGTAACTTAAGAAACTTTCAGCACTTTCTATTTTATAATGACTTTGCTCAATTAACCTAGAATTTATTGTCAGCATCTTTCTCCTCCTCCCATCCTCACTCAGCACTGTAGATTCATTTTCTCCAGATGTTCAAGTTTGGACTTGACCTAAGCTCAATCCCGTGAGGCATCTGTGAGGTTCTTTGTTCAAATATGCCAGTGATTTTTGAATGACACCAGCCAATGGTCAAGTACTTCCATCTGGAGATTCTCTTTACCTTTGAATAGTAGGTAGCTAACTCTAGCTTTCCTAGAGAGACAATGTGGGTGAGGAAATAGCTTTCCTGGCATTTACACAGGACAGCAATAGAGAATCTTTCCACAAGTATCCACACCTGAGACATTGCTATAAAACTTTGACCTTTTCCCTATCTACTGTGTCTCAATTGTAAGGAAATAAGCAGGTCCAAAAAAACAAGTCACAGACATAATTAGGAGAGATAAGTAAGTACTAATCCCAAACAGCTGCAATTCTTACTTCAGGTACTATATAGTCTGCAAGCCAGTTAACTTTTACCAGTATTCTTAGTTAGTCCCAGTTTTAATGTTTAAGTGCCCTATATCATTAAGAATAAATGTAAAAAATTATTATTCAAAAAACCCTGTGAATATGTTCCTAATGTCCTGGGATAGAGTTATAGACATGGTCATCATGTAGATCATTTAGAACTAAAGTACAATGCTTGTTTACTGGATAATCCTCTTACATGTCAGAATGGGGAAAATAATTTTAGATCAAATAAGAACTATTCTGCCCCTTCTATATGTATGCCTGACACCTTATTGGAACCTGAAAAGGAGTGGTAAAGTACCTTAACATTCCCATAGTGGATACGATTTTCCGAAACACTCAGCACTGGCCTAATTCTTCTCCAATTGAAGTCAATAGGAGTTTCACTATTGGCTTCTGTGGGTCAGTTATGCCACCGCTGTTCTCATTTAAAAACCCACCCAGTATCTTCTGCCCTACAAGAAGTAGGAAGTATTGGAAATCTCATTCTTGGTCCAGTTTTATAGACCCAGAAGACTTAGATAGTTCAGACAAGCTTTGGCTAAGCTGCCCAACTGTTGGGGAAAGTGCTAATCTTTGAATCTTTTAAACTTCTCTCATCATTAGTTGCAAGTCTATTCCTTCAATAAACACTTATTTACCAGGGCTTTGCCATTTTATTAAATACCGTTTGTTTTGTTGCAACTACTTTTTATTGTGTATTTTTTTGCCTTTTACTCTTTGAAAGAAATGTATTCCTTCAGCAGATTGACTTCTTTGTCAGCTATTGATTTTAAAAGAGCTTTCCTGCATTTTTTTTATTCTGATTATATATAAATTTTTAAAATGTCTATTCCTGGAAATCATTTTGAGTGTACTTCATTTTTAAAATCATATTTATACATGTGATCTTCATTTTCCTATGTCTTCTGAAATCACCCAGATCACCTTTTTGGATTCCTTCTTTGCCTTGGAAGGCAAGGCATCTTACCTCAAGTCACCACACATACCTCACTGTTTTGTGTCTAAAGCCTGTGCCTCACATAGCATCAGCTATCATATGCTCATCCATCTAAGGGCTGTTACTGAAAGGGTTTTTCCATTCAGTCATGCTGTATCTCACCCTCCCTTTCCAGAACACCTTATTGAGATGGTTCTTCTCCTCCTCACCTACAGTAACCATGATTTTGCTCCACGCAGTCTGAAAGATGTTCTGTTGAAATCCAAAGAAGAGAAGGAGGAAGTGCCACACCAAAGAAAATTCTTCCTCATCTATCTTTGCCAGATTAAAAAGTGACTTCAAACTCAACTTCTTCTGATTCGCTGTGCAACAGCTGTGGCATAGACCTTAAACATTATTTGTGCATCAATAAATCATTTTTGGAGCACAGTGACTGTCCTAACCTCTGCACCATGTTTATACCAAGGAGATATATGAGAATGATGTATGAAAAGAGGATTGGTGTACTGTATTGATGGTCAGGGACAACGAATCATCATAATGCCCAGTAGGACATCAGCTGAGTGGCCCACCAGCTCTGCAATACTCTCTCTTAGAGATGTTTGAAGTTGACTCAGTTCATTAATTGCCAAGAGCAGAACAATTAAAAGGGTCTGCCACCCAAATGAGCTATGACCTCAAACTGGAAGAGATGGTGTAAAATTTCCCTATACAATGTCCAATCCCAGTTCTGGAGCAAAGTCTGCCTACCTATCTGTGGTGAGTCTAAAATCACCTGGAACAGGCCTATGATTCTTATCTTGGGCATTGAACCTATATTCATTTTATCCTTAGATTGTTGCTTCCTTTTCTAAGTGTGCATTTTTCTTTCATAACTTTCTTTCTTTGCCTGGGTAGAAGCAGCCAGTATTTTCTTCATTTATCCTCATCATTTGCCACCATTCAAAAGTAAAGTTTATTTATATTGTGCCATCATCAACTGAGATTTTCCCCAGTTCACTGAAATCAGCCCTTTAAAAAAACTTCAACGTTAGCGCACATTTTTACTGTCTCCTAAGCTGACTAATGCAAAGAGGAACCACTGTATCTTGAAAAATCGTTAATTTTTTTTTTTAAGTATGTCAGAAGTAGGAAGCCTGCTAAACAACCAGTGGGGCTACTGGACGATCAAGGTGCTAAAGGAGCACTCAAGGAAGATAAGGCAATTGCGGAGAAACTAAAGAATCCTTTGCATCGGTCTTTATGGCTGAGGATGTGGGGGGGATTCCCAAACCTCAGCCATTCTTTTTTAGATGACAAATTTGAGGAACTGTCTCAGATTGAGGTATCATTAGAGGAGGCTTTGGAACAATTGATAAATTAAACAGTAATAAGTCACCAGGACCAGATGGTATTTACCCAAGAGTTCTGAAGAAACTCAAATGTGAAATTGCAGAACTACTAACTGGGGTATATAAACTATCATTTAAATCAGCTTCTGTACCAAATGACTGGAGGATAGCTAACGTGACACCAATTTTTAACAAAGGTTCCAGAGGTAATCCCAGCAATTAACACAATTTGTTGGGGAAGAGTCAACATGGTTTTTGTAAAGGGAAATCATGTCTCTCTAATCTACTAGAATTCTTTAAGATGGTCAACATCCAGGTGGACAAGAGTGATCTAGTGAATATAGTGTATTTAGATTTTCAAAAAGCCTTTGACAAGGTCCCTCACCAAAGGCTCTTAAGCAAAGTAAACAGTCATAGAATAAGAGGGAAGGCCCTCTCATGGATCAGTAACTGGTTATCAGATAGAAAACAAAGGGTAGAAATAAATGTCAGTTTTCAAAAAGAGAGGTAAATAGTGGTGTCCTCCTGCGGTCTGTACTGGAACCAGTACTGTTCAAAATATTCATAAATGATCTGGGGAAAGGGTTAAACAGTGAGGGTGCAAAATTTGCAGATGATACAAAACTACTCAAGATAGTTAAATCCAAAGCAGACTGCGAAGAGTTACAAAAGGATCTCACAAACGGGATGATTGGGCAACAAAATGGCAGATGAAATTCAATGTTGAAAAATGCAAAGTAATGCATATTGGAAAACATAATCCCAAATATACATATAAAATGATGGGACTAAATTAGCTGTTACCACTCAAGAGAGAGATCTTGGAGTCATTGTGGATAGTTCTCTGAAAACATCCACTCAATGTGCAGCGGCAGTAAAAAAAGCGAACAGAATGTTGGGAATCATTAAGAAATGGATAGATAATAAAACAGAAAATATCATATTGCCTCTATATAAATCCATGCTATGCCCACATCTTGAATACTGCATGCAGATCTGGTCACGCCATTTCAAAAAAGTTATATTGGAATTGGAAAATGTACAGAAAAGGGCAACAAAAATGAACATCTTCCATATGAGGAGAGATTAAAAGGCTGGGACTTTTCAGCTTGGAAAAGAGCCGACTAATGGGGGATGTTATAGAAGTCTATAAAATCAGTAGTGGTGTGGGGAAAGTAAATAAGGAAGTGTTATTTACTCCTTCTCATAACACAAGAACTAGGGGTCACCAAATGAAATTAATAGGCAGCAAATTTAAAACAAACAAAAGGAAGTATTTCTTCACACAACGCACAGTCAACCTGTGGAACTCTTTGCCAGAGGATGTTGTGAAGGCCAAGACTACAACAGGGTTCAAAAATGAACTAGATAAGTTCATGGAAGATAGCCATTGATGAACCTATTAGCCAGGATGAGCAGGGATGTGAAACCATGCTCTGAAGTGTCCATGCCCTTGTTTGCCAGAAGCTGAGAATGAGCAACAGGGGATGGATTACTTGGTGATTACCTGTTCTGTTCATTCCCTCTGTAGCACCTGGCATTGGCCACCGTTGGAAGACAGGATACTGGGCTAGATGGACTATTGGTTTGACCCAATATGGCCGTTCTTATGTCTTGTCTTTTCTTGTCATGTTTTTTTCTGCTCCTTTTCATTCTGTCTCATTATTGGTGCTTTTATTTTTATATTTCCCTGCCAAGATCTTAGTCTAATATTTTGGTGCATCCTTAAATCTGTTAAAAACTTTGTAATTGTATAAATTGATTATCAATGCAAAGATTTGGATGTCACAATGCCAATACACATCACAGAGATTCAAGCTCTCTCAAGGCAATTTATGCAGCATGTGTCAGCCTCCAAAGTGAATTTACGCCACAAAAAACAACATGGGACTTCTCTCCACATCCTCCTCTCAACCGCATAATCGGCAAAAAAGCTAGTACAAGCATTTCCATGTGGAGAAAAGATACCTCTAGCCAAAACAAGTTGTTCAGCTCATTAGAATCAGCACGGATAAGTTCACTGAAAATTTGACATGGCTGAATAAAACTTTTGAAGAAATGACTGAGTTTTGATCATCTTTCTCATTAAAATGAGTTTCTGAACAGAAAACAAAATCTGATGCAATAAAGCATTTTTTGCTATGTGAAAACTTAGATTTTTGTGAGAATTTGCAAATGTGGTAAGTTCTAGCATTTCAAAGCTAGAATATGGTTTTGTTTTTCAGGGCTAAAAACAAAAACCAGCCAAACAAAATAACCTAGTGTAGAATTCTTCTCTGAAAAAAATGACAAGCTTTGCTGTTACTTTAGGTAAATATTTACAGAGTGATATCATTTTTTCTGTAAACTGTCAGATAGTGAAAAAAAAATTAAAATTGATTTTTAGTGAATTAACTAAGTATTTTGATAATTTTCACTAGTTTAAAGTTTTATACATGGTTGTAGTCTGTGAGCACAACACTGTGAGGGGGGTGAGTACCTTCACTTTCTAGTGAATGCACTGGGAATTAAGAGTACTCAACATTTTTCAGGGTCAGGCTCTGTAGGTGAGTTCACTTTACACAGTTGCACAGTGGGGAATAGTACAAGGAGCAGTGGGTGTGTTCCCCCTGATGGAGAATCTATTGCTTCCTGAAACTGCCTCTGGGACAGTGTTTCCCTTTCTGCCAATACAGATAGGCCAGTAGCAGTATTTGAATCTGAATTTTCCAAAAATCCAAGAGTAGTTTGGTTTGAGTGTTCCAGTTCAATTCTTTATAGAAATGGGCCCTATTTGGGAAATGTAGGCTCCAAATCTTAATACAGATCTAAATTTCCCCAAATTTCAAAGGCCAGGGCAGGTTTCATTTCTGGTGTCCTGGTTCATGCCCATCTGTGCATTAATATTAATTATTCCTTTTGTCAATTTTAACAGTTTAACTATTTTTGAAGTGACTAAGATAAATTACCCTGAACTTCCTAGGAGCAGATCCATTAAAGTCAAGGGAGCTATTACCTGTTTACATCAACTAAGGATCTGGCCCCTGGGCTGAGAAATGATTCAGGATCAGAATACATGTCTAATCCAAACAAAGTCAGGGACTGATTTTGAAAACACTTGTTACGAGTAAAATCTTTGCCAGCTATCCCCACCAAAAATGGCAATGTTTGTGACTGTTTGATACTCATCCAAGTTACTTACTACAGCTCTTTTATCATGTCAGATTGGACTTAAAACTAGATGATCCAAAGCTTTGAAAGCTGGCTGTATAATAAACCCTGTTTAACATCTTAGCAAAGAGTCACTGGTATAGAAACTTATCAATAGATGTACATCCATTCTTGGCATCACTTGTTTTTAAGTTAAGACTCTACCAAGCCAAAGATGCCTGATGCCAGCAACCTAAACAACACTTCCACTTTGCTGTTAAGAGTAATTATGGCAACCATGCACAACACAGCTAATTTTGCCTAGCTATAAAACATTATCATGGTATACAATTTTCCCTGATATTTTGACAGCTCTGACTTATGTATTTGTAAATATTTGTGGTTGCTAAGTTACCACATATCCTTATTTTAGTTCTTGTACTATGTCATTTTGAGGCACAACACGTTGTTTTTAGACCTCATAGGGAGAGAGGTTTACAGATTTATGTATGCTTTCTCTGTCTTTTCCAATGGAAGTCTTTCATAGAGTACAGTGCATTGAGCAAATTCAGCCTTTTTTCCAACTGTGTATTCCTCCCCACTTTTTCCCTGTTTCCCCCAGCACAGGGGTTTGTTTTATGCAACAGGATTAGATAACTACAATTTCACATGCAACATTATGTTGTGTAAATTGAAAGGTAAAACTTATATAATCTATATTAGAAGAGCAAGGAGAAGACTATGCTTTTGTGACTCGGCGGTCCATTGATAAGAGCCATGAAACTGGTCCTGCACCTGCTTAGTTCAATCAGCAATGTCTCACCTGAACTCTGTAAGCCCTTTATTTTCAGAGGGGAGAAAATCTTTGTTGCCAAGCAGTAGAGAGATGCAGCGAAGGACTATGAAATGAGCTTTCCTCCAGCAGACCAAACAATAGCTGATTGAGCCTGCTTTTATTATGCCTCACCAGCAGCCATCACTTTCTCTTGTTATTTCCAGCCCCTTTGTATCAATCCAGCAGCACTAACAGGCAGGAAAACTGCCAAATCTCTTCATCTGAGCATTCCCCCAGTTGGAGGTAATCTCTTGCGGGCATGGAGCCAGCATAGCCAACTTCTATACCTCTCTGGCAGAGATGGAAAGCAGGTTGCAAAGGACATGTGCTCCAAGTATTTTCAGCTGGCATACTAACCGCTTGGGGCCTTAGCCACCTGATGTACTATAGAGGAGGCTTAGATGGGGTGGTATAGCATTGACTCCTGTATCAGCACCATTAGTACCAGTCATTAGCAGTGTTTGTAAGTGGTTTTCATCTGTATCTTTATATTACTATAATATCTGCTAGTTGTGTGGGAGTGGCTCTGCTTTTCCACTTATTTATCTCACTCTGTTGAATCACCATAAACACAGGTGCTAGAAATGAAATGTGAGTAATTACTGCTGATTCATGCTGGCAGGGGGCTCTTGTTAGTGTTGGCTAGTGTATAAGTGGGCTCTGTGGATTAAAGAAAAGTAGGGGCTGGGGAAGAAGAAGCATTAGGAGTAGCCCAACCTAGGGAGAACACTTGGACTGAGTCTTATGTTTTGTTAGTGAATTACCAATTAAAATCCTAGGAAAGGGATCAATTCATACTATATGTTTGCTCATGGTTGGACACCACTGCTTACAGGATCTGCTAAAATAATATAATACTCTTTCTTGATTTCTGCAGGCTGTCACAATTCAGCTCCTTCCATGTCTACAAGTCTTCAGCAAAGGTGAATGCCCGGGCCCCTTTCTCTTACCAGTGCTTTCTCTCTCATCACTGCACACCCTGTTGAAGAATTTAGATACACACCTACAAGTAGAAAGGGAGCACTAGAAGTCCTCAGCAAAATTTGAAATCACAGTCCCCTCTAAACACTCGCAGAACGTGAGCTTCTGTATTAGTCCCAATCATGGAACACCTGCACTATGTAGATGCCCAGAGTCTGCAGTGGTGGGCATGGTATAAAAAGTTGGATATATGTATAAATCTTCTTCTTGGTAACAGAGATATGAACTTCATTTGAAATTGTCTCAACTCTGGATGAGTTGGCCTGTCAGTTGTGATCTAGCTGTTCCCTAAGTTAACATTTAAAAAGTGGGCTTGTGAATTTCTTACACTATTGTCTCCTACACTTACATATTAAAGAAGAGAAATTACACACTCCTAGCTCTCCTTCCCTCTATTTGACTTATGAATAGGACAAATATAAATGTGAGCACTAAACCATCCAACTTTCAACATTAGGATTGGATCAGAGTAGGTCAGACACACAGGAGAAATAGACTTTTGGCTGCGCTAAAGCAGTTAGTGAGAAATCCAACAGATCCTGGGGGCAGGCCACATAAGACATCTGGCTAAAATTCAGAACCTGGCAGGATTTCATTACTTTATGAAATCTAAACTGAATGTGAAGTTCAACTTCATCAACAATTTTAGTTACTGCTTGGGAAATGGAAATAATACAGATGTCTAGCATTTACAGTCCTGTACCAAAACCTGTAAATTAACAAGCAAAGCACTGCAAGTTCTCACTGAGTATTCTGTTTCATTATGGTTTATTTCTAGAGTGCCTCGGTTCTCTTCTGAATATTAGTGGGTAAAAGTAGTAAGTTTTCTAATATTCACTGTTAATATTAGTAGGGTGTTCAAGCATCAGATTGATCATGACATTAAATACATGTGAGATTCATAATCTAGAATGTTTTGCACATAAAAATAATTAGTGATTTTATATGTTTTTGTTTTTCATGTTGAGCATTAACCAAAAGCAATGTTTCAGAGATAAAATAAGAAGAAACAGCTGAAGTAGCACAAGCACTTTGTAGATCTCAGACATCTGCTAGAGTGATTCATTGCCCACGACTTTTCCTCCACAGAACTGCTGTTCTTTCTGTGAAGCACATCTTACATTTACTACAGGAATTCACCAAGCCAATCAATTGTTAAAAACTCAGCAATTCTTCTGCTGAGTGAAGCATATACAAGCTTAGTATTACTACTACTCCCCTCCTTCTCTATCAACAAGATGATGTTGTCAGAATCTAGCTTGTTGCCAAATACTGTTGCTTCCTCCTTTACAACATGTCTAAAAATCGCCCTTTTCTCCTTTTCTGTTCACTGTGATAGTCACAACCTTTGTCAAAAATTCACTCATCTTTTGTCTTAACTATTACAACTTCCTCCTGACTTTACTTGCCTTCAGTCCATCCCAAGAGCTGCTGCTAAGCTTCATCTGCTTCACTAGGTTTTATGACCATATTACCACGTTGGGCCACCATGAAGCTTTCCTATTGCCTTCCACATCAAGATTATGTACGTTATGTGTTTATGATAGAATACGTCAGTAGGATGTTAAATAACAGGTACTAAAATTGGACATTTAAAAAATAAGCATGTCTGGATAACTTGCATCTAAGAGTTTTAAAAGAGCTGGCTGACCATTAATGCTGATTTTCAATAAGTCTTGGAGCTGGGGAAGTTCCAGAAGACTGTGTGCCATATTTAAAAAGGGTAAACAGAATGACCTGGGTTATTACAGGTCTGTCAGTCTGACATCGATCCTGGGAAAGATAATGGAGCAGATCATTTGGGATTTTATTAATAAAAAATTAAGGGATAGTTATGTAATTAATGCAAATCAAGACAGGTTTATGGAAAACATATCCTGTTAAGCCAACCTGATATCTTTTTTTAAAAATGAGATTTCAAGTTTGGTTAATAAAGGTAATAGTGTTGGACTTCTGAAATACTGCATGACATTTTGATTAAAAATCTTGAAAGTTGTAAAATTAACATGGCATACATTAAATGCATTACATTTTGAGAGCTATTCGTTAGTTTTAAGTGTAAATGGGAAATCATCATCAAACAATTGTGTTTCTAGTGGGGTCCCACAAGGATTGGTTCTTGGGCTATTTAACATTTTTATTAATGACTTGGAAGAAAGCATAAAATTATTTCTGATGAAGTTGCAGATGACCCCAAAATTGGGGGATTGTTAAATAATGAAGAGGACAGGTCACTGATACAAAGTGATGTGGATTGCTTGGTAAGCTGGGATCGTGCATTTTAATATGGCTACATGTAAATGTGTACATATAGGAACAAAGAATGTAGGCTGTACTGACATGAGGGGTAATCTCTACCCTGGGAAGCAGTGACTGAAAAAGACTTGGGGTGGGGGTGGATAATCAGCTGAACTTGAGCTCCCAGTGCAATGCTATGCCCAAAAGGGCTAATGAAACCCTGGGATGCATAAATAGGGGCATCTTGAGGAGTAGTAGCGAGGGTTTTTTTAACCGCTGTATTTCTCACTAATGTGTCTGCTGCTGTACTACTGCGTTAAGTTCTGGTGCCCACAATTCAAGTAGAATTTTGATGGATTGGAGAGGGTTCAGAGAAGAGTGACGAGAATGATTAAAAGATTGGAAACCATGCCTTATAGTGATAGTCAAGAACTCAATCTATTTAGCTTGACAAAGGGAAGGTTAAGGGATGAGGTACAAATATTTAATAATGGGTGTAAGCCCTGGAGTCTGAAGATTACAAGGGACGGGAGGTAACTGAGTGAGCTCTCTGGGGAGCAAGGGGAGTTGACTGAATGAGGCAGTACCTTATTTACATATTCACTGTGGATAATTTGGGTGCATGGGGGTATAATTTGGCTAAATTTTGTACTTGGGGCAGATATTTAATGGTGACTACCCTGTCATTTCCAACAATGCCACAAAAGCTGTTTCTTCTCATGTACTGGCCTGAGTCCAGGTCGTGCAGGTTCTAGGAAATTAACTTCAATTAGATGAGCTCATAGTTAGCCTTTGACTAGCTTCTCTATGAGTTTGCTCAGGAATTGATCCTGGAAGCAATGTATCTAGGATGAGTTTCTTCAGTGTGATCACAGTATTGTGCATTTTAAAAAGAATAGGAAATCTGTTTCTCTGAATGAGACACTGCTATTTTGGTTATGGTCATGAGTGATACCAGCTGCTTGTGACTCTTTCACCAGCCAGGAAGAGCATGGGCCTGATTCACAGATCTTGGGTTGAAAGGTCTATAGGATGTTCAGTCCTTCATGAGGAATGAATGTACTTTGAACTCTGGGAATGCAGGCCAATTGGCCAATTAACTTGTAACCACCAATTTGTCTTCCAAGTACTAAGTCCCAGGTAATTTAGCCTTTCCTAGTCTCAGGAATACTGTTTATATAAAGTGTTTTATATTTTAGCAAAATGTCCTTCTGCATATAGGCTCTGTAAAAGAATGTTTCTACCCAATATAGATAAACAGCTGTCCTAGGAAAGGAAATAATATAGTCCACCTGATTTTCTGTGTGTCTCATAAAGTATACTTTTTTTTTTTTTTACTGGTGGAGTATTACAGCCTGAGCTACAGTACAATTAGAAAACTTGTCAGTAAATAGTTAACTCCCTAAAACAGAGCCTGCTTCACAATCTCTGCTGGTGAAGAAATAATGTCTTTATGTTAGCTAATCAAGATGTAAATCTCAGAATTGAATGTGAAACAAGTGATGATGTAATTTGTGATCATTTGAGACTATTTTATTTAACTAGTAATTGACCTCCAGTTGCCTAAGTCACATAAAAGGAAAGACTGGAAAAGCAGACAGAAGAAGGGATTCTCTATGTGATGATGGTAGTTTTAGAGTTGTACCAAAATGAGGAACAAGACTTGTTAGACAGAGTAGGATGGCATAAGCTGATGGGCGCTGTGGGAAGGTCTTAACTATTTTTGTGAAGAACAATTTGTTTTCTGTCATCTAGTGGAATAAAGCAGGCTGCCTCATGCCTTTTCAAAACCATTACTGTTGCATGTAACTCATTCATCTGGTATGTGTTCACTTGATATGTTATCTATCCAAATAGTCTGTGTGGTTTACTTATCTCACATATTAGACCAGTATTCATAAATACTGGATTTTTAACACATTGAAAAAAATATAATATAAAGAAAGCTTCAAGTATAATAAACAGTCACAGGGATACTTTTTGTTTGTATAACTCTTCCATGAAATAGTGTGGGTAGCTCTGTCCCTTCAAGACTGTGAAATAGTGTGGGTAGCTCTGTCCCTTCAAGACTATATACATTAATGGCAGCCTGAATTGTGCTCTGAGATGAAGTGTTAAGACCCTCCTAGAATTCTGCACATTTTTTGTCGGTTGTTGCCTACGAGTACTCCCTATGCTTTAAGAACAGGAGTACTTGTGGCACCTTAGAGACTAACAAATTTATTAGAGCATAAGCTTTCGTGGGCTACAACCCACTTCTTCTGATCCCTATGCTTTGTTATTGTTTTGGTGTTGCACTCTGAGGTGGTCAGCTAGCTGACATTTTGTCAGGTCTGTTCATACATTTTAAGTGATCTTCTGACTTTCATTTCAGTATAATGAGTTTAACAATAACCATTATGAATTTTCTCTAGGACTTTGAGGATCCTACTTGAGCTTTTATTGCATTTCTGGGGTTTCTGAAACCTCCATTTTGAGAATTATGTGTTATTTTCCCCTCATACAATTTTAAACTTAGTACATTTCCTTCTCAGCTGGGTCTCACATTATTGTGTTACTTACCCCTGCATTGCTAACAACTACTCTCTCAGTTTGGTTTTCTCCAGCATTACTGACTGTTTTATGTGGGAGTTACTGATTAAATGGTATTTTTGTGATCATCATTGTTAGGACCTGCCTTAATGTGTTATCTTTTAAAATTCTGCATCATTCAATTAAAGTGCAGATTGCTTGAGACAAGGTTGCCTTAAGGGTAAACCAAGCCAGATATGTCTTAATGTCCTTGAACAATGAATGTAGGCTGTGATTATTAATGGAGGCTAAAGGAGTAAGCTGTCCAAATCCTATTAAAAGTCATTGGGATTTGAGTGCCTAATTCCTCTGGGCTCCTTTGAAAATGCCAGCTTTAATGCCCAAACTTTCCCAGTTTTTTTTAAAAAGGTAAATATTACATTTCCTAAAATTTTAAGGGACAATCGTGTTGAGGCTTTGGGCAGAAAGTAAATACACTGTAATGATAAGCAAGGAAGGCAAAAAACTTGTGCCTGTGCATCCAAGGGGATACTGCAACTTTGGTGTGTCTATATATTTGTGCATGTGACCCCCAACCCCATTAGATCTTGTCTCAAGTAGACCCTTCTGTCCATGATCCTTGACTGAGTGGGGAAGTAGGGTTCAGAAACTCTTTATACTTCAGCACCTCTCCAGGGTTGTCTGAGTGAAAATACCCATACAAAAAAGTAACCTTAACAGGATTTACTAAAACAGAGACAAATTGGACTTTAAAGAAAAGGAACAGTTTGCTAATACTATCTAGATTTATGCTTCTCATAAGTTAAACTAGATAAGACATTTTCAGTTTAGTTACCGGGAACAAACAAGAAAAGTGAATAGCTTGCATATTTGGAATTACCTGCATCTGACAAATCTTTGGTCAAACTGTGAGCACGTCTTGCTGACCAGATAGCAGGTGCGTTTAGTGTCCCCACTATCCTTGCGTATTAAACTCTATCACAATGAGCTTGCTTGTCCAGACTAGCTTCATCTGGCTGCCTCAGTGGACTCTTGGGTGTTAGAGTCTCTTAACATAGTGTGAAGTTTCATTAGAAAGGATTTTTTGGTGTACCATTTGGGAGGAAGGCTATGTGATTATTATTTCCTAATTATCTCTAGTTTCCCCCATCTCGCTTGCCTCCAAGGCTGGTATGTCAAAACCCCCAATGATTTCCATTTCTTTAGACTAAATAAATTGATACTCTTTTGATCTGGATTGATGTTTCTTTCTGTAGGTGCTAGCTCTTTCTCTTCTGTTGCATACAGACAGTCTCCATCTCTGCTGAATACCGAAACAGTTTAGGTGTGACTTTTCAACTTTTCCTTTATTAATTTTCCCTAAATTATTGCCTCATCTACCATTTGTTTTGAAATATGAATTAGGGATATACACAGAACAAAATAAAAAATCCTGTGAAGGCACAAATCTTATACCTGTGAATCTTTGCATACTGCAACTTTGGTCTGATAACAAACCAGACATGAGTTTGAATCTGATTAAATGTAAGAACTTTAACCATGCATAATTAACATCATGTGGTGCTTTATGCTGATCACATACCCTATCTTTTTAAAGTAATTTTCTCAAAGGAAGATTAGATCTATATTTCTAAGGCTTTTGACATACTTCCTGCCTTTCATAAAGCATGACAGCCCAAAAATGGCATTTGTGTATATTTGCAGAAAATAAACTATTTTTAGAACTTAAGGATGTGAATTTTTCTGAAATGTAAATTAGATACTATACTAAAATTAGGAATCTAGCATCAAACATCATGCTGTAGCTGTTTCTTTAAATAGATGAATTTAAGCAAAGTACAGTTAGACATTTTAATGATTAAAAATCATTCCTTATAAAAAATCACAGATCCTAAGAATTAAAAGCAAACTTTCTCTTGAGCAAATGTATTCTGATGTGTTCACTTTTCCTGAAAACATTTTAGGACAACTATAAAATGAGAAGAGATAGCTAAATGTGTCTCCTATTAAGAGAAACATATCATATGGCTAGGCATTTACTGTATTACAAAATGGGAAAATGAAAGGAGGGGGCCCAAACGTCCCTTGATGCGTGTGTGCAACTCCCATTAAAATTAATGATTTGCATGCTCCGAGAGAGGATCACATCTCAAATTTGGGACCAAATCCTGTTTTTGCATGCTTCAAAGATGGTCCATTTAATAAGTAGCCCAAAGTTCCACAGTAATTTGTAACTCAGGAATTCTCTGAGAAGAGTTTGGGTAAGTTTTCCTTTCACAGCTTCCAATTTACCTCCGCTCTAAAAAAAAGGGAGATCTGCTGATCCCTTAAATAACAAAATTAAGATATATGTATATGTGCCTGGCCCTCGGTTGTTTTTCTTTTGCCAGCCACTGCTCACAGTATGAGGGGGTAGCCGTGTTAGTCTGTATCTACAAAAACAACAAGGAGTCTGGTGGCACCTTAAAGACTAACCGATTTATTTGGGCATAAGCTTTCGTGGGTAAAAACCTCACTTCTTCGGTTTTTACCCACGAAAGCTTATGCCCAAATAAATCGGTTAGTCTTTAAGGTGCCACCAGACTCCTTGTTGTTTTTGCTCACAGTTTGGTTTGTTTTGGTTGACGTGGAAGCAATAACAACAGTTTATATCGTCTCTTAAATCAAGGGTGAGTTATAAGAGTCATTTCTTGATTATACTGCTGCTCTCTTAGCTCGGTTGATAGATAAATAATCTGAGAATCTAGGTTCAAGTCCCGCCATCAAGTTCTTCCTGCAGATAAGCATATAATTTGGCATTCAGACCTCTGTATTAAATTATAAATAAACACCAATCCAGCAAAACATTTAAACACATATATTACGTTAAGCACATGAAAGTCCCACTGAAATCAATGGGTCACCTCACATGCTTAAAGTTATATGTGCACATTGATGGATCCAGGCCATTGAGAATGTGTCACACTGAGAATGATTGAAATGAGTTTTTGTATCTCCAGAGGAGACATATTATGGTGCAGACTAATTAGAGCAGTGGTTCTCAAACTTTTTTACTGGTGACCCCTTTCACACAGCAAGCCTCTGAGTGCGACCCACACCCCTTATAAATTAAAAACACGCCGTTATATATTCAACACCATTATAAATGCTGGAGGCAAAGCGGTGTTTGGGGTGAAGGCTGACAGCTCGCGACCCCCCATGTAATAGCCTCGTGACCCCCTGAGGGGTCCCGACCTCCAGTTTGAGAACCCCTGAATTAGTTAGTTCAGAAAAATAAAATTCATATTCTGTATATCCATGGCACTGTTGTTGAACTCCTCATGATGCATATTATGAACTGGATTGCAGCAGTATTGGTGTATCTACAGCATCATACTCTTCAGACGACAAAAGGTTCTGAGATAAGGAAGCAAATGTAGGGACGCATAGCTCCCGAATCGCCAGCCCACAGATGCGGCACACTGTGTCTGTGGCAACGAGGCAGGAGTGACCTTCACCCCAGCGTCTGTGATTAGGAAACTTACTGGCTGACTTGATCATCACCCTCGCAGCTTGCTTTCACGTGCACAAGATATGGGTTTGTTATCTTATGTTGTTGTACACTGTACACTCCTCCTATGCGCAAGAATGTAACCACTTAGAAGTGTTGTAAGCAGAGAGGTAGAAAGAATAAAAACCCCAGGAAAGTTTTCCTGGGAGGCTTTTGAGGCTTTTTGGCTTTTCGGCTACCATAACCTGGCTTTCTGTCTCCTTCCTTTTTCGTCGTCACAAGCAAACACAAATATGCAGTGTGAATATTTTCATTGGCATGCAGTGAAAAATGTCAGATGAAAATTAGTCATGAGACAGTCGATTAAATGAAAAAAAGACACCCTTTCTTCCATGTATATTCTCCACTGTAATTTCTATACTACTTTAAGGTCCTGTCATGCAAACCCCATACGTATGGGAGTAAGGTTACTCCCATGAGTATTCTCACTCTACTCAGTGGGACTACTCACATAGGGGTCTGTTTACAGGGTGAGGCCCTTTTTCATAAACAGCAAGTAGCTGCCATTGAGTGAGTCATCCCATGGATATATAAAAGACAGTACAGGGAAGAAATGGTTTCATTATTCATTAGAATTAGCTGCCAATTGGTCTCATAGGATTTGCCATTGATATGAAATGCATTAGATGATCAGTTTTAAATCTTTGCAAGTTGATACAAATATTAGTAGGCCTGAGTTGGGGGAGCCTGGAAAATTTTATGACTAATGCCCTTCCTAGTATTGGATTATACATGTTTTCATCAATACAACTCAACTGCTATGAATAATAGAAAAGACCCAGCAAACAGCTTCACTATACTTCGGAGGCAAACAAAAGAAAATGTGAACAATGAAAATATAGCCTTTAGAAAGATGCCAGTCAAAGGAAATCTGGTGGGGAAGGGTATGGTTTGTAATAACAGCATTAGATGCTGGCTCTAGTAGCTCTGATCCTCCATCCTGATTTGTTTTTAATGGCCTTATTTAGACTCAGTGTTTCTGTTGGTGTAATTTCAACTCAAATGTTTATGGAGTTAATGTGACCTAGTTAATCACTTAATATGTCAAAGGAAAAAAAAATTGAAGGGGAAAGCTTGACATTTTCAAAAGCATTTCATCCTCAGTGTGGCATTCAGCATAATGATTTAATGAAAATTCATTTCCCTCCTTCGTTTTGTGGGGATAAGGAAGACGCTTATAACATTCTGCCAAAAAGGGGGAATTTTCAAAACAACAGTTGCATGTCTAATTATAAAACGAGAGCAAAGAAAAAGTGTATTTCCCAGTTACTCTGACATCTGAACTGTTTTGTTGATCATCAGTTTTATTACTGTACCCAACTAACCTGTGGAATTTATATTTTATGATGCTATCATTGCAGGGGCCAAAAAGTAGGGCCTGTTTCCTCAAGCAGTTAATTCAAGCTCTTCCTGTTAAAGGCTGATTCTTCTCCCATTGAAACAAATGGTAAAACTCCCATTGACTAAAATGGGCTTTTGGTTCAGGCTGGGGTCCCTTATGGAATATGTGAGCTCAAACAATATCTGTAAAATGTGCAGTTGATGACCCTTAAAAACTTTTTCCAAATTTTCTCAGAGAACTTTTGCACTTAGATACCTTGAAAATGGCAAATACCATTACTGCTTGTGCAGTAATTTCCTACATAAATATATGGAGAAGTACAAATAAATATTCCAGTCAGTGAGGCAACATTATATATTTGTCTTGGATAAAAATTAGCATAGTTTTAAGGGCCACTACTGCAAGTAAGCTAATTATAGTGTTCAAAGTAACACACAGTGAACTCTCCTTTCTCTGAAGCATCAGAGATGGCCACAGCTTGAGATGGGACACTGGACAGGGTGGGCTGATGCTCTTGAGTGGAACTGGTAATTCAGGAACTCAGACCCTTGACTAGCTGATTATTTTTCTCATACTCAAGTTTTAATTGATTGCCATATTAAGGATCAGGAAGGAATTTTCCCCCAGGGCAGATTGTCAGTGACAGTGGTGGGGTCTTTTCAACTTCCTCTGAAGCCTAGTTGCTTCCCTGAAATGTCTGGGTATCTCTCAGTTAGTTGCAGGGACCTTGAGCACTGGTGCACCTTGGTCCCTCCTATTATCTGCCTGTGCCACACAATAGTTTAGTCTGCTGAGGGGTGTACTACTTTGGTCTAATTTTGGTTATTTGGTTTAGTATGTGGGTGGTGGGTGGAGTGGGGGGCCTGTGATATAGAGGTCAGTCTGGATGGTCTGCTGTTCTCTTCAGGCCTTAAACTCTGGATACAGCTGTACAAACACAATGCAAGCTCAGATCTAAGCTAAGGATCTGAGCCTGTCTTAGAAGCATGTCAGCAGGACAGTATGGGGGCCAGATCTTCAGCTGGTGTACAGTCCATTGAAATCAATGGCACTACATCAATTTACATTTGCTGAGGATGTAGCGCTATGTGTTTGCCACTGAAGACCATTCATATCAACTGCATACATAATAGATTCTGCAGCATTTATAAAACAACTTTCCTATCAAGAAACATAACCAGCTAATTCATAAAGTGTTTGCCTACTCTAACTTATTAAGCTGCATGTTTTCCTGCTACTTCAGTCACTTAACTTTTTCTTGCCCCATCTGTTTATACCTATACACTACTGCTTGTGCAGACTAGATTTAGTACTTAAGATTTTAAATAAATGTTATAATTGAACTACATACTCGATCCAATTGCATATTTTTTAGGTCAGACGAAATATCATGATGATCTAGATGGGAAATAGGGTAATTTGCAATGCCATGGAGCTGCATACTTTAAGTGGATTGAATACCACTCAAGCCATGAACTTTGGAGATAAATTTCGTATCCCCCTTTAATCATGTTACATCTATTGTTGAATGAGCAGTAGAATTTGGTTGTTGATCATTTTTGATGATGATCTAGTTGAATACTGTATTTTTGTTGCCAAATATATTCCAGAAAATAAACTGGATAGGGTCAAGTCTTTTTACTACCTGACGTAGTGAGAATATTCTTATGCTTTTATCTTAAACCCTTATGTATCTGACTCTAAATAGTACCTATAGTTTTGGAGTACGTATGAAATATCAGGAGGACTAAAGTTCTACTCTCCTCTACACCAGAGAAAATGGAGCCTTAACTTCAGTTATTTTAGTGGATTGACTCTGAATTTACACCAGTTTACCTGAGATAAGAATTTGGCCCAAAGCTACTAACTATCTTCTGTCACATTTTCAATTAATATAAGTAGATCTAAATAATGATGAGACATCCATCATTACAAAAAATCACCTTATTTTAATAAGTGCAGTAGGAAGGAAAACTAAATTAGTCTGAGAATACCCAGATCAGTAAATATAAACACCAAAGATTATATTACAGTAAGTAAAGTTAATGAGATGTACATTGCATTCATTATTAAAGTATCTGTATAAGAGAGGGAGCAATAAAGCTTGCTCAGGTCAATAAGCTAAATATGTAGTTTAGCCAGTACATTATGCAAATTAATTAACAGATAACATGCTTTACACAATTCTCTTGTTGAACAAAGTTTTGCATGTAACAACAAAATGCTCTGTGAAAATTCAGCTGCTGAAATATGAAACTTTTTTAGTAAAGTATAGACAAACTCTAAAGTAGGCAGTTCAAGTGGTAAAGAGTGCAGCTCAACTTGTAAAGATCCTCAGCTGGTGTAAATTGGCACAGGTCCATTGAAGTCAACTGAGGATCTGTGCCCAAAAATGAATGTGTTTGCCATCTGACAATTGCTTTATCACCCCAGATTTGTGTGTATTTATCTATGCATGTAACTACCAGCACATGCACATCTAGGTGGAAAGCAGCCATCAGGTGGCAATAGCTTTTGGTAATGGCTTGGTATATATCTTACAAGATGAGTTTTGATCTTCACTAAGTGCCTCATCCATAACCCACTGAAACCAATGGGAGTCTTTCCAATGACTTCAATGATCAAGCCTCTTTAAGCTGCCTACTGTAATTAGTTTTACTATACTTCCCTGATTCTAGATTAATATAGGAATAATGGGGGGGTGAGGGGGAGGAAATCTTAAATAATTTATTCCACAAAGCACTGAAAAAAGCCATTTGATACATTATTTGTGAATATTATTCAGCTGGCCATACTGTGACCAATAGGTGAAAGATGATGCAAGCATTATGAATCTGCTGAGCCAAATCGGGAGCTACAGCATTTTAAAAGAAAATGTTGTTACGTTCCAATCTGAGATTGCGTCCTCTTTTTTAAAAGCAAATTAAGTAAATACTGTAGGTTCTAGAAGAGAGGGGGTGGAGGTGGTTTGTTTGTTTTTTTAAATGCAGCATTTAAATAATTACATTCTACAGCACAGTGAGCTTTTCCCCTGTTCTCTGGAATGCACACAACTGAATTATTTGCTTACCAAAATGATTTTTAACTCTGCTATGTGAAGCTGCCCCTGCCTTCCCAGTAATGAAACTTTAATTCACCAAAAGTAAAAGCGAAAAATCTTTTAAAGGAAAAGGTGAAGAAAAGAAACTCAGCATAAAAGCTATGCACTACCAGATAGGCCTGTCAATAGTGGTGTATTACTCTTTGAATGAGAACTGCAGTGTAAGCACCCTACTGACACACATCACACTTGAAATAGGCCAAAAATGGAAGCAAGTAATAAAGTATCAAAAATTATAGCAATACTGTATTGTAAACTCACACCCTGCAGCAAAAGATAATAAAGTAGTACGATATACCTGGATTAGAAAGCTGATCTGTGGAATATCTGGTAATTATTAGACTGGACAAGAAGATTGTAGGATTGGCAGGTAGTATGCATCTCTCTGTTGTTTTTGTCAGAGTGCTGATATGTGTACATTCATGCTGATAAGAGTGGTGACAGAAGTAGAAAATCCCCAACTGCTTCAGGGAATGAAAAAGAGGGCTGGATAGCAAAAGCTTCCTCCCCCTACCCTTCTCCATACAATGTATGCCACATCAAAAGGCAGAAAGAGCTCCTCTGTTCTCTTTGCAGATAGCCAGAATACTTTTTCACTCATCTCAGAGAAATAGCCCATCAAACAGGAAGACAGGTTTTTTCTCCACAGATGAAAATTGAAGGCCTTCACAACAACATCAGAACTTTTTAAAAACATGTATTTGAATATCAGAGATCCTCACTGTAGGACCTGTGGAATATATTTTCCTCTAACAGCTGTGTTTATGGCACATATCTCACTATCTGCATATAAACCAACATTTAAAAGCATTCAGATGAATATTACTCAGCAAGGGATTAATCTTTTCAAACATCACATTGTTGACCTGAAAACGTACATTAGCAGAGGGTATAATGCTTGCTTTGACATTTGTTTGCAATGCATCCAAACATTATGGACGTTCAGGCTTCTTGGCATGCAGACAAACAAGCAAGCCAGGTAATAGATATATATTTCCCATAGTCCAGGACTTAGTGTTATTGGCGCTTGGTAAGATTTTCACTTGAGCTTTGCCATATGTACAGTTTTCCAGAGCAAATTTGAACATAAGTTTGATTCACTTTTATACAGAGAGGCAACTGTATAAATGGTGTAATGTGGCATGTCACTTCATATGCTAAGGATACTGTAGCTGGAATAGGTGCTGTAGGCTAGTGGAGCCATGCTGCTAGGGATAAGGGAGGTACTTCAGAGTCAAAGGGTCTCCACCTGGATGGTCCTGATCTCTCATAGATCTTGTAGTAGGTGGCAATCTGGCCCAATAGTTTTTGAATACCCTCCTTATCTGCTGCCAACAATAAAAAATATATTATATTATAATTTTTATATAATTTTGATTATATTCAATTTGCAATACGATTACAGAATAAAAATATTAGAGCTGTGCAAATGCTTCCAAGTTTGGTTTGAAGTAAGTTTGACAAGCTTCACCCATCTCCCCACCCAGCACAGACTGGAATATGTTTATGTGAGTTCAGATGTTGGGGGTTAGATGAGATTCGGGGTCAGATGGCCTTTTCAGCCTAGGTTAAAATTTTATTGCAGACTCATAGGGAAAGTTTAATCTTATTTGCCTGTGGATTTAAAGATGGAGTTCCTTTCCTACAGTAGGTCACTACTTGCAAGACAGACAAACCAGCTAGGATCCAGACACATTCTGTATGAAATTGCTGCACCCACTAGAGATGAGGGAGCTTTTGCTTTCAAAAAAGCTAGTTTTAATATTCACCAGTTTCTACCAACAGATGGAATTAAATATAAGTTATTAATATTTATTTTATGGAAAGCTAAGGCTGTTTTCATTTTAGCAAATGTTTACTATGGTCTGGAACAGTATAATATAGATTGTTTCTGAAGCTATTCCAAAGAGGCAAGATTGTTTGCTGCTAGAAAATAAAAAAGTTAATTTTTGTTTAAAACAAAACAAGCAAACAAACCACACTTAACTGGCATTCAAAATAAAGTCATTATCCATGTTTCTGCTATGAGATCGTCTTTATATTATGTTTGATGTTACAAAGCACATATTCTAGTTTAGGTAAATCAATGTTACTTTATTAATAAGAATAATTGCAAAAAATAGCAAAGATTCTCAGCCTTAAAATGTTCAGAATTAAAGCTACCACTTTCACTTGCCCTTTCTTTGGCACTTATACCAAAATAATAGGCACCCTGTAAATATTTAAATTGGATAGCTAGATCCATTGTGTCTTAAACATTATGGGTTTTATTATTTGACAAAGGGAGGGTTAGGAAGGAAAGCCAATTTTACCCTCTCCTTTCCATCTGGGACCATATGCTTTGGGATTAGGTTGATTTATGTGAATAATGTGTTAAAGATGCATTGAGGCTTGGAGAATTCCAAGAGTTCACTATACATTGTTTTAGATTCTGATTAATGCACTATTTAGACTGCAGTCCTGTGGAAAAATAACACGAG
Source organism: Terrapene triunguis (assembly GCF_002925995.2). Taxonomy (NCBI): domain Eukaryota; kingdom Metazoa; phylum Chordata; order Testudines; family Emydidae; genus Terrapene; species Terrapene triunguis. The sequence continues at coordinate 48,359,274 of NW_020664447.1, forward strand.
AGCATATAATTAAAAACTATCATAATACACATGCATATAACACTACATTGCACACACAATTTCCCCCCTGGGGTGAGAATGAGAGAGAGAATGAACCACACATGACAGATATTAGGCACATCACTTAACTGCACTTTTAGAAGGTGCTCAGAGTCTATAGTACTCTCTTCACTGTAGTAACTTCTGTAGAATAGAATAGAATAGAATAGAATAGAATAATACAATAGAATAGGCATCTGACCAAATTAATTCCAAACAATTTCGAAAAAAAGCATTCTAAAATAAAACCTATAGCATTCTAGATATGTGAAAGGTGACACATTATTAGTCTTCCAGCCTGACAGGGACCAAATATGGAGCACAAGAAAAATGTAGTAGAACATAAGACTTAAAATGATGTGAAATTCCTTTAATTAAATGTTAACATTTTCTTACTGTCATAGCTTTTCATAGTTCAGCATTTATGTAAATAATAAAAGGTAATAAGAGTAGAGAATGCCTGATTTGGTTAGTTCATAAAATTTGAGGCTAAAGTGGGGCATAGGAAAAAGAAGTGGTGGTACCCATAATATTGGCCTGCTGTGAAATCTCCAAAGAAAGCACAAAGATTATAGAAGTTAAAAAGTTACATTAGGCTATCTGGCCATTCAACTCTACCCTATTGTACACTTACTAAAGTATTTCTAGTTTTAAAAGTCACAAGCAATGGTGTGCCTACCCTTTATTCTAGAATCTGGTAGATCTTATATTTATGGACTTTCCCCCAGTATCCGCATTTTTTAATTTCCCTTGTTTTATTTCTCCTCTTTGTTCCTAGTTATATCTCTTGATTCATATACAGTTCCTCTTCTCCTGGGCAATGTGGTAACTTTACCTATTTAATATTTTCTGTTAAACCATCTTAAAATAATAATACAGAAAATTCCAAAGAGCTGAGTGACAGTGTAAGGCAAAATAGGACAATTGAACATACTTAAATTGTGGATTCTGCACTTGTAAATTCATCTTAGAACAATAATACTCATGTAGGCCCTGATCCATCAGAGTATTTAAATACATGCTTAATTTTAAGCACCTTCATAGTCCCAATGATTTGAACGAGACTACTCTGGTGCTTGAATTTAATCATGTGTTTTAGTACATTGCTGGATCAGCACCATAAATCTGATCCAGAGATTACTGATGTTTAGTGCAAAGACTCCTATTGACTTCAAATGGGCTTTGGATCAGGATCACAGGTTCACACTACAGAAACTTATATCAACTGATGTCACTGTGAAACTGCAAGTTCTTGCTGTCTGTAAAAGAGAGGATGCCATGGCAAGTGATAAATAATTGAGAGGGGAAAAGCCCAGGTATTTAATAAAAAAGTATACAAAGGAACTCATTAGATTTGATGACATACAGTGTGTGACAGTTCTGAAAATTAATTCAACTTTTACTGTTTGACTAGCATATAATTATTTAAAGCCTAAAACTGTATTAGATGTTAAAGTATTTGATTCCCTTTCATAATTATAATTCTTCTTTAAATACAGTACTGCTTGGCATACCGGTTGTGCATTTTATGGTTTTTCCTATGAATTTTAAAAGCTTGCCTTTTCAGAGCAAGAAATCTAACCACCACACCAGGGAATCCATATCTGCCAGCCTCTCCATATGTTCCCTCTCTCTCCTACACTTGTATGCCCTCTTGCAGCATTACTTGCATAACAAATGTAAATATGGTTCTGGACCAGGATTTCTCTCAGATGAACAAACTTCAAAGGCTAGTGTCTCAGTAAAGAGACTTTCCCTTCATCTGTTGGTATCCAGCTTTGAACAAAGTGTCCCATTTCTTAACCCTCCTATTGGAATGAAAATCATCCATCTATTTCCATATTGTGATCCTGGAGACTCCTAGTATGTCAAAATTGGGGGGAAACCACATAGGATGCATTGGGAACTGATTTTATTTGAACTGGTGAACTATAAAACGATGAACAAATTAAAACTTTCCTAGGTTCAGACACACTACACAGTACTCACGTTGGGGCCTAACTGACCCCATGGTCAAACGCATTTTTTAAAAAGCTACACACTATACAGGTGCCGGGTCTAGCTGACCCCATACTTAGACAATGAAAACAAATAGCTACAGCAACAATCTAAAAAGCACAGCAAAGTGAAAGTAAATGGCCTACTACTTTGAAGAAATGGAGCAAATATGTGCATGTTCTGAACATGCAAAGTTTTACACTTAGCACATTTTTGATGTTTTTCTATCTTGGTCTCTGGAACAGATGTAACATCTTCCCTGTTTCTTAGGCTCTCGATCAGTACCCAGCACACTAGATGCTTCTTCCCTAGAAGTCTGAGGCAAGGCAACAATCTTCCTTTCCTGCACCAGGTCTATATCCAGGTCCCTGAGCAACATCCATCTCTTACACAAATATTTTTTATGCTACATGTGATTCAACAAAAGCCAAACAATATATGCATTAGATATGCAATGTGTGTGTGTCATGCAATTGTGAGTCTTTGCCCCAGCAACAGTATCTGTCAAGTGTGTGGGCCTGCCAGAAAATGTATCTGACAATTGTGGCTTCCCAGAAACTCTTCCTAGCAAGTGTAGGCTTCATAGTAAATCAATTTGACAGTGTTATCTTCAAAGAAACTCAATTTGCTGGACACTTGTGAGGATACTTGAGGCAAATGTTATGTGGGGTCTTGCAGACCCCCCAAGACTCCATTGGTGCATTTAAAAAAAAAACACTGAAACTATGATGATAAAAGCAATGCTGAAAAATTTGTATAATTGTATCATAACTGCTGCCACAAAATAAAAACAATCTGATATTGGAATAATTAATTTTGCATCTAGCTGGCCTCAATACCTTTTGAATTACTTTTTTTGCTACACTAAAACCAGAAAGACCTTGGAAGTGTAGTACTTTCATTTTCCCCATTGACTAACACTGAGGGGGTCTCACTGACCCTATTACCTTTTTAGTGACTTTTTTTGCTACAAAAACCCCACAACAGGTAGGTGATTAAAAACCAGTGTGGAAAGATTAACCTCATCTCATTGAAACCACTTAAGTGTATCAAGAGGCACAGGTTTAGCATGAAAATTTTATGTACTTTTTTTATTCACTTTGGGGGTCAGATAGACCCCACAACATTAATTAAACATTAATTTAAATTGCACAGTAGTCACTGTATAAGATTAACATGGAGATGCAATCTAAGTGCCTAATTCTGCTACCTTACTCATGTTGAGAAGTATCTTACTCAGTGAATGGTCCCATTTATTTCAAAGGGCCAGATTCTGATCCTCTTACACTGAGTAGTATGTTATGCTGTAGCAGTTCCATTGATACCAGAGAGTATGTTCACAGAGTAAGGGATTACTCAATGTATGCTGCTCAAAATCTGCCAAAATGGGAACAGCCAAACAGGGCCAGACAGTGCACCCCTAGTTACCTTGGGCCTGGTCTACACTACGACTTTAATTCGGATTTAGCTGCTTTAATCCGAATTAATCCTTAACCCGTCCACACAACGGAGCCAGTTACTTCGAATTAAAGGGCGCTTAAAATCGATTTCTGTACTCCACCCCGACGAGCGGAGTAGCACCAAAATCGATTTTGTAAATTCGACTTAGGGGTAATGTGGCCGCAGACCACCGAATTAATGTGGTTAAAATTAATGGGGTAGTGTGGCCGCACACCACCGAATTAATGTGGTTAAAAACCGAATTAATGTGCTTAGTGTGGCCGCGCACAATCGAATTTATACAATCTGTTTCCCAAATTCGAATTATCTAAATTCGAATTAATCTCGTAGTGTAGACGTACCCTTGGTGTATAGTTACTCATGTGAGTAGTCACATTAAAGTCAATGAGATTATTAATTTTAAGTGACCCTTCACCAGTATGACTAAGGCTCTGAGGTAGGTATTCATTAAAACCAGCTACTATACCAAAAGATGAGACAGTAGCAAATATTGTATCTATATTTTAAAAGACTCTAAGGGTGGTCCAGGGAATAACAGAGCAATAAACCTCAATTCTATACCTGGTAAATTGGTTGAAATTATAATTAAAAATAGATGATATAATTGGGGTTTAACTAACAAGATTTCTGTTAATGCAAAACATGTCTTATTAATCTATTAGACTTTTTTTGAATATATCAGTAAAGTAATGAATAAAGGAGAATCCGTTGAAATAATGTATTTAGACTTTCAAAAAGACAAGGTCCATTACAAGAGGCTACTAAAGATACTAAATAGTGATGGCATGAAAGACAAAATATTATCATGATCAAGAACTGGCTAAGAGATAGGAAAGAAAGAGTAGGAATAAATGGCCAATTGTAATAATGAAAAAAGGTTAACAGGATGCCTCAAAGTTCCATGGTAGCTCCCATGTTGTTTAATATATTATTTTGTGATGTGGAAAGGTGGATGAGCAGTGAGGCAGCAACATTTGCAAATGACAAAGTTATTTGGGTTACTGAAGACCGAGAGGAGCTTCAGAGGGATTTAACCATGCTAGGTGAATGGACCACATGATGGCAGATAAAATTCAATTAAAAAATTGAAATATTCCTATACATTATAGGCTTCTAAATTAACTATATCAGGAAAAAGACCTCGGCATCACTAGGCAACTCAATAAAGACTTCTGTTCAAAGTGTACCTGTAGTCTGATAAAGCAAATATGATGTTAGGATGTGTAAGGAATGAGGTGGAGAATAATATGAAAATATTAGAATGCCTTAATACAAATTGATGGTACTACATCATTTCGAATACTGTGTGAAGTACTGGTTACCCCATCTCTAAAAGGATATTGTAGAATTAAAGGGTGTGCAGAGAAGGGCAACAATAATAATTTGAGACATTGGAAAACTCTTATGAAGAGAGACAGAAATGATTGGAATTGTTTAACTTGAAAAGGAGAAGATTAAGAATGGATACAATCAAGTTACCTACTATAACGAATAGCATAGAGGAGATACCTTGGGAGCTTCTATTCTCTCTGCTTCACAAAAGTAGGGGACATTCAATAAAACTAAAATAAAGCGATAAAAGGAAATATTTTTTTTCACTCAGCACAAAATTAGGCTGTGGAACTCACTGCCTCAAGATGTCATTGAGGCCAAAAACTTAGTAAGGCCTTGTCTATACTTGTGGCAATGTGTAGGGTACGTATAACTACATACTGCAGTGAAAGCCAGGCTGCATCTACACTCACTGTGGCATGTAGCTACAAATGGAAGTGAAAGCTCTGGCAGGCAGGAGGAAGAGGGACATTATATTGCTCAAAATATCAGTATAGATGTGGGAGGTACTGCTTGGCCATGTAGAGAACTATGCAGGGTATATACCCTAGGGTTTGTCTACTTGCCTAAGCAGTGCCTCACTGTCTACACTGCTATTTATATCTCTTCTAGTCGGCCAGGCAGTGTCTGCATTCTAAACACCATGACAAGTGTAGATCTATTCTGAAATTTAAAGATGGACTGAATATTTATATGGATAAGAAGGATAAGCAGAGTTATAATAGCTAAGGCAAAGAGTTTTGGAAGAGCTACAAAAACCTCATGCTTCAAAGCTTATGCCAGGGTTAAGTATTAGGAGTTATGGAGACCTTCATGGGGGTAGATTATCCCATATCTAAAGTCTGTGACCTGCACCTTCTTCTGTGGCATCTGGTGCTGGCCACTGACTGAGACAGGATGCTGAACTGATGGACTGTCAGTGTGTTCCAGTAAGGCAATTCCTATGTACCATTCAGTGTGAATAAGGGTGGGAGAACTGGTTCCTAAATTAATCTTATTTGCCCTTGCTTAAAAGTAAAGGAAATAAGAAAAATATACTTGCCTTTTAGAAGAACAAATTAAGAGTTTGATACTACAAACACTACTCGGTATAGAATTTACAGAGGAACCATTTGTACTAGTAAGTACTATGCAGTACTGTTCATAGGATTAGGTCCTAAATTGGGAATGTCAAATTCAGTGCAAGAGGAAAGTTAGCAGTGCCGTGACATCAATATTGACTAATTCAGCGTTATTTATATCACTGTTAAGAGCTCATTACACACTGCACCATCACAATAAACAAGAGATTATTTAGTAGAAGACAATATCAGCCATTGAGGAGGTTGCAACATACCAGGGATACAATCCAGACTAGATGGGGAGGGGGCACTGTGTCACCCCTGCCCTGCAACCTTGGGTGCCTTACAATGCCTTGCTGTAGTAGCTCTCACCTGGACTGTTCACAAACAGCCTTTTAGCATGCAAGCCACACCCTGAGTGTCTGTGTGTAACTGCAGTCTGCCAGTTACACCCTTGTTCTTGCTTGCCTTGGTTATACTGCAGGGTGACCACAACACCCCCACAGAAATGTACATCCTGTACTGCCCAACCCTCTCCTGGACAGTACAAATGTATTAAGTCCATTATTTCTTTAAGGGGATAATAGGCCATATTATTAGCTTAAATAGTTACCCAGACACTTCAACTTGGATTAAATAAAATACTAGATAAGCTACAACAGTAAAACAAGTTTATTAACTACAAAGAGGTAAATTTTAAGGCATAAAGGTCAGAAATGATTACAAGAAAAATAAAGGTAAAACACTCACTAGTATCTACTTAAGAAACTATCTGAGTTGTAAAGCAGTTTCTCACCACAAGCTTCCAGCAAGGTTACTGACCAAACTCTTCAGGTTAGGACCCCTTCCCCAAAGTCCAATGGCTGTTTCTTCAGATACGGAGAATGAGGAGGGCAGGAGGGGGAGAGAAGGGTTCCCTTGGGATGTTCACCTGTCTGTTTTATAGTTTCAGTCCTCCTCTTGAAAAACATTTCCAGCAGAGACCCAGGAGATAGAGGCTATATGGAACAATGTTTCCTGCTGGTTTTTTCCCCCACCTGTCTGAACTTCCTTTGTTTTCCCTCCCTGTTTGAAGGCTCAGTTTACTGCTTAACTGAAAATTAAGGCAAGCTCGCATTCCTTCCTTTGTTTAAGACAGACCTGACTTCTGCCTGGGCAGGTTTGGAACATCATATAGGGGAATTTTATAACTTCAATGTTGCCACGCATATTTTAGCAGCAAATTGTGAGTTTTCAAATGATACCTTACAAGGCATACTTTCTACAACAATTATTACAATAGTGTTTAGGGTGTAAATACAGGGGTGTATTCCATCACAGAAGTTAAAGAAATACCTTTAAAAATATAACATGCATGCTATGTTTCCTAAATCCCATGAAATATAAGTGTCCCCCCCCAAATTAAGAGGAATGTGCTTAAACTATAGCCAGAACTCATTGAGCCTTGTTGCCATGGCTCTGAATGAGTTCTTTATAGAATTCAAACAGCTTTGATTTCATGTTTCTCTAATACACCTTTAGGGAATCATCTAAAAGACTTAGCATTAGATAAAGAAACCAGATGCCTGTTTAGCAATGATAGCTAACCCATAATGGGAATGAAAAAGCTGCTAATATTGTGATCTGGGTGATATGTTAGACTATGAGCCAGATCCTCAACTGTTGTAAATTGGCTTAGCTCCCCAGATGTCAGAGGAGCTATGCTGATTTCCCAACCGATGACTTGGCCTTATTTATTAAGGGTATGTTTTTAAAGAAGTTGTTAAGGGCACCCAGAGTCTGAGATGAGAGCCATTTTTTATAGCTGTAGTATAAATTGAAAAGAAAGAAAATAATAATAAAGGAAAAGGGTTTTTTTAGAAAAGATTGTAGATCTTTTTTTTAGAAAGATTGTCAATACTTTTGAGAGGTTTCAAACTCACCTGAGCAGTCAGTAGTGGATTTGATTCCCTATTTTACAACCAAAGCTTTTTGAGGTTTTTCCCCACGAAAGTTTATGTCCAAATAAATCTGTTAGTCTTTAAGGTGCCACCAGACTCCTTGTTGTTTTTGTAGATACAGACTAACACGGCTACCCCCTGATCCTTTTGAAGATGGAAATCCACTTATGGGCTGGCTGAAGAAGAGAGACTATGAATGACTCTTGTCCTCCTCCTATCAGTCAAGTTGCTTTTGTTAGAACAAGAAGGCATGTAGCATGCAGGAGTAAGGGATACAGTAATAATACATGGCAGTTCTGTATTAGCATAAGCACTACTGTTAGCAAAGTAGCCAACTAATAGTACCACTATAGCACTGTAAATAGATATTCAAGAAATGGAAGCGTTAGTGACATTGAAAGTTTAAAGAGATAGTCGGCAAGGTAATATCTTTTACTGACCCAACTTCTGTTGGTGAGAGAGACAGGCTTTTGAGCTTACACAGAGCTCTTCTTCACCAATTGAAGTTGGTCCGATAAAAAACATTACCTTACCCATCTTCTCTCTCTCTCCAATATCCTGGGACTAACATGGCTACAACAACGTTGCATACATTGAAAGCTTAAGTGAGTTGGGCAGTAAGATAGAAGATGATGGAACTGGCAGGTGAAAATCTCTCTGCAATCTTATCGTGCCACATTTTCGCAGCCAGCCTCTGTCATTGCACCTGCAAGATTTTCATGTTCAAAATCTGCAGCTGTGTGTGCAAATTAGATAGTAAATTATCTATGTAAATTACATATGCAAATATAGATTTTACCCTTGCAAAAACCATAGATGCAATTTTAGAGGTTAGTTCAAACTACAGCCCATGGTTTCTCTGGGTTTCCCAGTCCCTTCTTTTATTATCTCTAAGACTTTTCAGAATAAATAAATGGCTATGATAAAGATTTATCCCTAAGAATAAAAATTAAGGGAGTAGGTACATGGCTTTCTGCCACTGTGGCCTCCTAAGAGAATTCTGGAAGGAAAATAAGACCCAGAAATGTGTAGAACTTTTCATGTTTCTAGCACACTGCTAATTCTCAACAAGTAATTGCTAATGAAAAATTCCTACTTGACAATGTGTTGTTTTCTATGTTTTTAAATGACTGCTACTCAATATTTTCAGTGTAATTCTTGGAGACATGGCCACAAGATGATCTTCAAGATAATGAGCACAGTTTTATGCAGAGATATACCCAAGCAGCAATTTGGGTGAAGATCCCAGTATTCCTAAATCTTGGTTTGGTCCACGTTGAAGACCAAAGCAAACAAACGGCAGTACCTCTGGAATTCATTCAATGAATCTTTTCCTGCCAGACCCCTTATCAGGATAAACAAACAATGGACCACTCCCATAAAGTCATTTAAAAGCAAATAGGAAAATTCCCCTTCCAGGTCTTTTCCCATCAGAGGCTCCTGAGTTGACACCTCTGAGGCATCACAATGTAACAAATGAAAGAATCAAACAGGGAGGGCCTTCTCAGCCTTTCTAGCTCTTTCTGTCTGAGGGAAGGCAGGTCTTTAAGTAATCCTGGCCCCTAGACATATGTTTACTACAGACTTCCATCCACCCTGCTTGGATATTGCAGTGATTTACACTGGGAACCAGACTATTCCAGGATCGGGAGAAAATAAAGATGACTTGGAGCTACTTTTGCCTGCATACTCTGGTCTTACATTGAGCACAGACTCCAAAATATCAGTCTTGTGAATGTTCCTCTGCAGGACAGGGTTTGAAAATGGATTAAGGGTGGGATCCACAAAGGAACTTAGGAATTGAAATGCTGAAGGTCATGGCATCTAACTTTTAGGCACCTAGAAAATTCACAGGAACACTGTGATCCACGAAGCCTGAGTCAGGCACCTAGGTTCCCATACAATGAATAAGGAGAGATAGATGCCTTAAACTGTGATTCACAAAGCCAGTGTGCTAGGCAGGGAGCCACCTAAGCTAGCCAATGGGAGATGCTGGTGAGAGGGGTGTGTCCTAAGCACCATCCCTCCCATGGAGTTGGGTGCCTCCTGGGCTGCAGGGAGGCACCTATCTCTGGTTGTGTTCAGCTGCCTAAGTGGCATGAGGGCCCTGAAACAAAACAGGAGAGGCAACCATCTTCCTTACCTTTGGCTTTCTGATTAGGGTACTTATCCTGGGTGTGGAAGACCCCGTGCTCAAGTACCCCTTCTACCTCAGAGGGAAAAAGGATTTGAACAGGAATCTGCCACCTCTCAGGTACATGCCCTAACCACTAGACGTTGGAAGAGTCTGATGTGGCTATCCCTCAATCTCTCCTATTGAAGTTGTTCAACTTTAATTAAGTTATTGAATAATTAAATATTAAGTGGGCCATTGACAAAGATAGAATGACTGTATAGCCCGGTGGTTACAGCATGCATCTGAGAGTTGGCATCTCACTGTTCAAATCCCTTTTCCTACTCAGCAGGAAGGTGGATATTGGTGGGAGGAGGTCTGGAGGGGGTCTTCCACATCCTGGTTGAGTACCCTAAGCTAAAGGTTTTAAGGGAACTCCCCTGTTGTTTTGTGTGAACTTGCCTGAGGGGCCCATCGAGTAGGCAGCTGCTAAGTGACAAATCGGGCCTCTGCAGGTGACTTAGGCAGCCAAATGCCTATCTTCACTGGCTTGTGAATCACGCTGGGGCTTAGGTAGGAGATGGGTTCCCCACCCAGTAGAGGAAGGCAGCAATGCCCATGCCCAGAGGCAGGAACCTATGCAGCTAGGGAACTTTTACTGCAAAAACTTAGGTACTGAGTAAGTTTGGGTGCCTACAGGGTTAGGCAGCAACCTGGTTCAGAATTTCAGGAGCCATGAACTCTCTTACTGCATGGAACTAATCTGCCATTGTTGGAGTTCAACTAACTTGTAGTTTTCAGCAAATTCAGCCCTTTCATAAAGTTTCATTTATATCTTCAAATGTCAATACTGGCATGCAACCATTTAAATGTTATTTTTCCAGCAAGTCATTTCTGCCATACTTACAGTAAGATTTTCCAATATGTCTATAATCTAAATGTCTAGCAATATTACTGCTGTCAAATCTGACTGGAATTGCTTGATGGTTTTATCCACAAACGCAGATGGTATGTCAGAACACATTAATGATCAACATCTTCATGAGAAGATTAAAGAAATCAATTGTTTGTTTTCAAAAAATGTGAGGCCTTGCACATGCAGTTATCCTAATTTGCATCCCCATGGATTTAGTGACAAAGATTTTTTTTTTTCCTTTGGAAATCTTATAAAAGCAGATTAAACGTGTCTGCTATTTTCTTGGGTCTTTGGAGCTAGTCAAACGTTTCATCTATAGATCCCGTTGGCATTATCCAGGGTGGTATAGTGGTGATATGGAAAGTGCAGATTTCTTTTTAAAAACACACACACACACACACACACTGTAGTTGTTTTTTCCAAGAACACAGCACACAGAGAAAAAGAGTCCTCTGCAGAGAGCACTTGAGGTTCGTGAACAGACCAGCTGCCTCCCAAGCACCCCTTTGTGGCCTGGGCAGTCACTCTGCAGGCACCCTGCCTCAATTTCCCTGTTCTTCAACCCAGGCCCCTTAAATCAAGCTACCAAATAACTCTTCTCTGCTTTAGTCACATTCCTCTTTAGGGCTGGATTTATTAAAATAACAAGATCATCCCCACGTAAAGCTCACTGGTTTCCATCAAGTCCATATTCCCAGTCTTTTCTACCGGGGGTCTCTAAGGCCTTCTCTGCCGGAGCCTTTTTCCTGAAGCTCCTGCTGGAGCTTGCTCACTCCCAACAGCCTCCGCAGTGTTTCTTTATTCCCACTTGTTACCTCAGGGTTTCCTACTGGAGTACACTCACTGCCAGCAGCCATATCTTGCCTCAGCAGACCTCTACTGAAGTCTCTCACCCCAGTTGTCTATATCCCTGAACATCCCCTGCTACTAACACTCACACTTTCTGTGTCTCTCTCTCCACAGGTTCTGCTGCTCTTATTGGGGAATCACCTGCTCTTTTATCAGGTGTGCCTACCTAGTAACTAGGGTTGTCTGCTCCCAGCCCTGTAGCTCTCAAAGGGGCAAGCCGCCCTGCTACAAAGTCCAGCAATAGATCCAAGACAAACAGGGAAGACGAAACAAAAGAAGAACCACACCAATGTTTCTGTGGAATGGTTAATACTCAGTAAACCTCATTATTGCCAGAATAAACTGCCCTGCAGCTTTTGACTCTTTCTTCTCCCATTTTCTACTGTGTGTTTTACCATGCTAAATTCCTTGGGATAGAGATTATTTTTATTTTTGGTCTTGTATAGCATGAGGCACATCATGAGTGTTTACCAAGTATTAATAATGGAAAAGCAGAGGGGCTTTTGTATCAAAAGCAGTTCAGTATAAGGGGAACTATACATATGGTTTGGCAATAATAGTCTTGTTAGACCTAGATGTGGACATTTTCAAATGCACAAATGTTAGCTGCCCGTTTGTGCCCTTGAAAGTATCCCTATAGCCCCTTCTGAAGCAGCAGTTGTTTCATTCACATGTGTTCAAAGACACATGCCCATTCTTTTTTACATTAGTATAAAAAACTGCATGCACAATACATGTGCTGTTATGGCCTTTTCCAGCTCCCATTGACTTCAATGGTAACTGGATTTGAGCCCTCATAGCCAACAGAAAAGGGCAATATTAAATAGCTAGTAGCCTGACTGGTTTGCCTGAAAAATTTACCTTTTTCTGATAAGTTATCTAACCGGATAATTACTTTTAAATGTTGAAATTCTTCAATAGTCACCCAATAAAAGACTAACGAAGAATATTAGATAGAAAAAACAATCAGTGTCTCAGCAGAAAATAAAACGATTGAAGATCATTTTCATTTGCTGTTTTATCTAATATTATTTCAAACATGTAAATTTCATAGCTCACAATTGCAGTACTTCAGTGGATTCTGACTTGGATTGACTGACATTTGTCATGTACATACAATACAGACAGATTGTTTATCTTGACAGCAGGCTGATGACAAAACATCTATACTATGATTAAGCTCATTTCTAGATTAGAAGTCACATTAACAGTTTTTACTTCTGGTGTCAATGTGACTGCTATGGTTATCTCAGTCCTTATTTTAGTGCTTTGAAATCGTTTCCCCCAGAATACATGCAGATTCTTATTAATAAAAAACAGAGAACAACAACAACATGGCTTGCAGTGGCTTGTTTATTAGAACTTCCTTCTGGTTATTTGTCTGATTTTGCTGGAAATTTGGTTTTGATTGTGTTTTTGAAACAGAAGACACGTTTATAGATTATAATTTTTCTTAGTTGTTTTCTAATTCTAGAAGCTCTGCATATCTGAGAAGACATGTTGTAAGAAAGACTATGATAGCATCTACTTTAATTTCATGTTGTATTTAGTGTGCAAATACTTCAGCAAATGGAGTAGAGAACCTGCATACATAGGGAATGTTTTGTGACACAAATAAGCAATGTGTAATTCAGCTGTTTCTTTTCTCAAATTTAGTAGTTTACAAATCGGGGTATTTGTGAGAAATTTAAAACATCATACATTTTGAGTCAAATTGGCATAGGTCATAGAGCTATGCGAATTTACTCCAGTTGGCATTCTGGCCCATTATTTCAAACATTACACCAAATTTCACTTTCTTAATGGTTTTCTGAGTTTTGGGGGCAGGTTAATTGTAATTATTCTTCCATTGGGTAATTTCAGTTTGGTTTTATTTTGTCAAACAGGTAACTATTGGTCTGGGCACAAATTGAAAGTATGTTGTTAGGTATTATCATTTATTTATATGGCATCCAAAGCGTGGTAGGCATTGTACAGCTTGGTAAGAAGTTACTTCTCCAAAAGACTTAATTCAAAATTAGAGTATAGATTTGAGAGTCATAGGATTTTTTTATGGAAAGTTTTTCTTTTGGAACAGATAGCTTTCTCTGCCTGAGGAATTTGAACCCAGCTGTCCCATGAGCATGACCTAACCACCGGACTATAGGGTATTCTAGAGTATATGGGTGGATGGCTCTCTCAGTCTCTCCTGTTGAAGCTGTTTCACTTTGTACTAAATAGTTAAATATTCATTAAGCAGCAAAAGAGTGAGGATGACTGGTGGTTAGCATGCTCTCCTGGGGGATACCCAGCTTCCAACTTGCTCCAATGAATAGTTAATTATTTATATAAAGCAGAACAGCTCCAACCAGACAGACTGAAATACTGAATACTCTATAGTTTAGTGGATTAGGTCATCCTTTTAGGACATGAGAGACCTGGGTTCAAATTCTTCTTCTGCATCACACAAAGGAAGAATTTGAATCAAGGTTGCTGACATCCTAGGTGACTATTTTAACCCCTAGCCTATTGAGAAAAGGGCTGATGTGGCTTAGGCACTTAACTCCAGGAGAGAGTTCACAGCTGTGAATCCAAAGTGTAGATAGATGTCTCCCTCTAGCCCAGAGTTAGGCACCTAACTCCTTTTGTGGGGTGGGGCTTAGGCCACCCATCTCTTTGGCATTTCCTATTGGCTAGGTAAGGCATCTCCCACTCTGCTTGTTGGCTTCTGTGATTCCATTTTTGTAGGTATTTACCTCTCCCCGTGCATTGTATAAGGAGCTTGGGTGCCTAACTGAGAGTTGTGAATTCCATTAAGTAGCAGAATACCTAAAAGATGGATGTTGCACACCTGAGTACCTGTTGTGAATGTAGCCCCAAGTAGCTTGCCCAGGATGTCTGGAGGAGGGAAGAGAACAAGAATTGAAGCAATGCTTGCTTTAGGCCAGGCTACTGTTTCAACCACTGCACCGTTCTTCCTTTCCTTTTTAAATAAGGTGACCTAATGTGTCTAAGCATTTCACAAAGGGGAGTATGTGGGCCCAGGCTTCATTAGGCACAGGTGAAGGTGGACTCAGAATCAGATACCCATTGGCTGTTGAGCCTGCAGCCCAACTACAAAAACTGAGACAGGCAATTCAAGGATTACAGAGATAAACAGATAGGTTTGTGGCAGGTAATAGGGGAGCTAGTGAGACAGGGACTTGCTAGCTATTGCATGAGATAGATTAGGAGGCTGCTTTTTAGGAGGATGCATGTACTTTGGAGAAAGAGTGGAAAGTCTGGGGAGAAGTCCATAATGCACGGCCTTTATTTGCTGAAGAGGCTCAGTGAGAGTTGGCAGGAAAGGGAGAAGAGGATATGTTCTTACCTCCTAAAATATCAGCCATGATGGGGCTTTCTGAGAAGGAGACCATACAGAGATATAGGCTCAACTGGGAAGCCATTCAGAGCCTTTGTGATGTGCTCAAAGAGACCTGAACAGCATGACCTATAAGAGTATATCCTGACAACTAGCACCTTCAAATGAATCAGTGGGGAAACCATTGATATCAGCCAGGCAATATCCTTAGCTTTCTTTGGTCACCACTTGTAGTCTCCAACTCATACATCCCCTTCTCAGACAGGAGGTCCTAGCAGAGAAATGTGAAAGAGTTCTATGTCATTTCCTCTCCGTAGTTATTTGAATTGTGGTAGTGCCTAGGAGCCCCAGTTGAGGGCCAAGACTCTGCTCTGCTGGGTGCTGTACACTCACAGAACAAAAGATGGCTCCTTATCAGCCTATATGGCAAACAAATTTCTCCACTTTCTGCTGCTATGACTATTTTTATTAACTTTGTGCTGATCACCGAACACAATTAATATAGCTTACATGGAATATTGCTTAACAGATCATGGAAATAGGGTCCCCAGCGCCCAGCACAGAAGCAATTAAATTATTCAGACTATGAGCTGCACTTACTTTGCATTAGTATGGCAGAAGAACTCTTGAATTTAAACTCTGTACCCTGCCAATAAATCTTAGTAGCCTACTTTTCCAAGGAATTATGGCTCTGACGCAGCCTGTGTGGCCAGAAAAGAAAAGAAAAAGAAACTTTAAAGTGTCCTTGTTTTCATACTTTCCTGATTAAAAAAAATGCCTTGGAATGTACCACGATTTTGAAAGGCCTCTGATGTGATTTAAAGTGGAAGGTATTCAGCAGTATAAAATATGAATAGGTGAGCAATCCAACAAGCAATGCCTCAGAGCATCACAGCCTTCACAAATCATATTTTCAAAGATATGTTGAAGTACCTATTTTGAAATCAGACACATGTTCAACAGCTTTTCTTTCCTAACAGAAAATAAAAGTTATTTAACTTCATAACTTAAAAAATGATAAATCAATAACACTTGTTCAGTTTCTTGTGTTGCAACAGGTTCAAAAGTTCAGATTCAGCTAATATTCAAATTGATCTTAGTGTACAGGTTACTATACTAGTGACAGATACTCTTAAACCTGAAATATTTAATGCAGGTATCAAATACTGCATAAGGAATCCTGTGCAGAAAGATGAAAGTGGATCCATGTGTTGCTCTTTTGTTTGTGCACATGTATAATCACTTTTCAAATATCCTTGTTGCTATTGGCCAATCGAAAGTTAAATATGTAGAGCTAGATTAAGCATTGTTCCTACAAAGCCATGTAAGGGAACAAGAGCATCACCCCACTTCACCCTTCATTGCTGCAAAAGGAATTTACCAGATCACGGATCTAACTGTGATGGGCAGAGAACAGGGTTAATCCCCATAGAACATCACTGTTTGGCTGGTTTTAGTCAGTCGAGAAACATATAGCAATTTTATTAGTTGTTGGTGTTATTTGAAATTAAGAGACTTGATTGTTTAGTGTATGTAGTTATTCATGCCTTTGAAGAGTGGGTATACAACTCTACTAACTTTGTAAGTGGAAAATTTTAATTTGGTAGTATTTTACACCCACTTTGCACAGGTGTTAATGACTACACAAGGTGCAAGGCAATGAAGAATCAGCCCCAGATACTCTAAATCTAAACAAATTATACAGCATATCCATCTCCATCACTCTTCATGTCTCCACTTTCTCTCAGTTGCTCACCAGACGGTAATGTTCTAAGATCAAATATTCTCTATAAATTGGGAGAACATTTAGCTGATTTATGAGGCTTTTAGCTATTACATACTTACCTACTCAATAAAAATACTTACATCACATGACACACATGCTAGCTCCACAATCCAAGACTCACTCTTAAAGTGACACATACATCAAATTGTAATGAGATTTCCTGTAGCTAATATATCACTTCAGGGCAAACAACAAGCATTCTACAGCAGATATTTTCTTGTCCCTCGTTAATTGTACTTTGGTTTTTTTGGACAGCTGTTTTTTATTCTTTCTTTTTTTTTATTTACTACATAAGAGTTATTTTATTAAATGTAAGAAAAAATAGTGATGAAGAACTATAACTGAGAAAGGCAGACATATAGGCACTAGGAATGAATGTAGCATGCTGATGGTTGTCATTTTTCATGCTATTTGGGCTTTGCCTTCAAAGTATAGTAAAGTAGTAGCTGATGATCACATTTTAAGAAGTATAAATAGTAAATTCAGAATTGTGATCATGACAGGGGGATGTTTTGGTTACTTAATACAGTGACTGGTTTAATTCAGGGCCACTAGTCCTTTAGTAAAATTAGCACCAAAATTCATCCAGATATATTTAATGAATATTAATTAAGATAGATCTAAACCACAATACTGAATCTAACAAATGCCCTATCACCTTTGAGGAAGTTCAGATGCTTTGTCTTTGTCCATAACTCACTCATATAGAGCCTGATTTCCAATGTCACTCCAGAGGTCTTTATGGAACGTTCATCCACTGTTGTGGAACAGTGAGAAAGTGGAAGAAAAGAGAAACTGAAAGGGGTTTTGAGAGCAGGGACTGCAGGTGAGAGCTGGAGCACACATAGAAGGCCTGAAAGCCTCCACTCATCCACAGGATGCCAATGGGAAGGAAGTCTAACTCCTGCAGATTATTTCTTCATATCATCTCTATTTTACCCCTTTCCTATCCATCCACACAGCTAATATTCTCATCCAGGATCTCATTATCTCATGTCAGTAGTGCCAGTTAGAGGGAGGGGAGAGGAATGTACTCCCCTGAGTTTTTTGTGGTTACTTAAAGTACGAGCTGCAGAGCTGGGGGGCCCTGTGACGACCACTTCTTAGCAGTGGTTCCATACTAAATCAGTATGGCTGCTGCTGGAACAATATGGCAGAGCACTCTGGCTATGTGGTCACAACGCCACACAAATTTGCCATGGCTGCCCCTCAGTCCAGACGTAGAGGTGGCTGTGCCTAATGATGTTGCAACCTGGCACATTGGGAGTCTGTTTCTGTACAGCAGAGCACACGAGACATGGCTGAGAACTTGAATCCTTGCAGTACTGGCTTATGCACTATGTGGATAAGCGAGAGAGGAAACTCCCTGGCCCAGGGAGACCTGGGTGTGGAGGAGCTTCTGAGGTGTGGGGGAACGGGAATTGGAATTTGCCCCACCCAAGAAATATCGGAATTGGCATCACTGTCTCATGTTGATTACTGCAGTGTCATTTTATCTTGTCTTGCTAAATGCAATCTTACTCGCCTACTGATGTCAACTCCAACTTTTAATTGCCCAGTGACTCTAAATGTTAAATTTTCAGACTTTCTCTCATGCTGCTCTGTAAACATCTGCAAAGCTAACTCATTATCCTCCATCAAATTAATCTCTCCTGATGTCTACAAAAAACTTGACAATGGTTAAACCACTGGTGTGGTGAGACAGTTGCCTATCATGTTGACCAATATAGTCTCATTGTTTCCTTTTACTCCTCCATCTATCTGTCTGTATCCATCTGTCGTCTCTTGTTTTAGACTTAGATTGTAAGCTCTTTGCGACAGAGATTGTATTTTTGTTTTGTCTTTGTACAGCACCTAGCACAATGGGGTCCTGGTCCTTGTCTAGAGCTCCTAGATGTGACTATAATATAATACACATAACAGTAATAATTACAATAAATTCATTGATCACTGTGTCCAGTCTGAGTCTGATGGGATTGTAGAGACATAGAGTTTCAGGCCAGAAGGTACCACCAGAAGGGACCACAGTCTGACTTATATATCACAGACCACCACTACCACCCTGCACCCTGCACTGAGGCTCAGCCTCTTAACCAACCATGAATGATGAAGGTTTCGGTTTTTTGCAGCTGTGATATTTGGGTAGTAGCACTGAAAAGTCCAGAAGGACCCCAAGACTAACTATCTGAGGGCGGATACCCTCTGTACAGAGGGCATGTATGGGATCTTCATTTAAGGGGTGCAGCAGGCTAGAAAACTTGTGATTTAGCAGGAACTGACTCATGACCTTGAAACTGAGCAAATTACATTATGTTCAGTGATCTGCCAGATAGTTTTGCAAAGTGTGCCAAGTATAGTGAGCCTTGGTTACCCTAGAAGCCCACATGTTTATGTGGAAGAACACACTTTTAGCACAGATAATGAATACTATGCAGTCATTAGTTACATGCTGGAGTTTGAATTTGTCCTTGTCTAATGTGCTGCACTATGTACGGTATCTTTTCTAAAAATAAACAGTATCTTTTATGTTTCTTATCTGTATAGGAGGGTGCTTCCCACACCAGCTGTATGCTTACCTAAGTACACCCTCTTTGCAGAAAACTGTAATAACCTAAATTATAGTGAAATATTAAGATCATTTTTAAGGGTCACTTTGAAGCTCACATTTCTTAACAAAATATTGTAGGTGTGATAAAATTGTTTTGGCAACCTGTTTTACATAAGGAGACTTTATTAAGACCCTCATGATTAAACATAAGGTTGACAGATTCATATTCAAAAAAATATAAAATGACTGTCTGCTCTTCCCTTATCTTGTTTTCTAATAGTTCTGCATCATGCCATGATAGTAGAGCAGATTCTTTATCATGGCTATCATCTATACTGTTTTATACAGTATGAGGTTATACATACAAAGTATTATCATGAACATTGCACCAAATCAGCCTGTACAAATGTAGTATGTATGATGCTGAGTGATACTTTATCTTTGTCCTGTAGTGCCTGAATTCCTGTGTCATTCCAGAGATCTTTATGCAGCATTCATCTATTGTTGGACAGCAGAATAGAGAAGCAAAAGTGCTTTCAAGAACAAGGGAATGGAAGTGAGGAACTTAAAAGGATATTCTGTAAACATATGAAAGATAGTGGGAAGGAAAGAGGGTCTAGTGATCTGTGGAACTTGATTATCTTTTGAGCAGAGCTAGGCAAGAATTGGGTTTTTCTTTGAGGGAGGTTGGGGGGGATTCCGCAAGTTTAATTTTGTTTCACACAATTATTTTTTTAAAATATATATTTATTTTGGATCAATCAAAATGTTTCCTTTTGATACAATTGAATTGTTTCATTCCAACTCAGACTTTTAAAAATTATATTATATAAAATTTTAAAAATCAAAATAAAAAGTCATTTCAAAACAGAATATTGAAACATTCAGTTCCAAAAAGGTTAAAATGGACTGTTTTGACCTTTTGTGAAATATTTTTTAAAAAATTATTTCAAAATGAACTTTTGCTAAAACTGTCATATTTCTGTAAAACATTTCACTTACATGTTTCACTTGCATTTACGTTGGCGCTTTCCAACGGAAAATAAGTTTTGGTGGAAACTTTCCAAACACCTCTACTTTGAGCCAGCCCTGTCTCTCTCTCTCTCTCTTTCTTTTGTCACTTGAAGATAGACTATGAAAACCAAATTGTCCATGAGCCACCTTAGCTTTTCTTGGTCAAAAGTTACTATAACCAACTCCTTGTAGCTAGAGGCTGCACAAAGACCAAGATAAAAGATCATTAAAAAGGGTTTCCTCAAAAGCATCTAGAATTGTACTGTCCAGAGCTACCACAAAGCCTCATAATAACATTGGAGTGCATATCACCCATTAACTGAGAGGCCTAGTGGATTTAGTATAACAGAGAAGACCAGAAACTAGAGATGAAATAAGGCCTTCCCCCTGTTAGTGCAGCAAATCTACTAGTGCTCTGTTCATATGGTTCTAAAGTTTCTCAAGCTTTCACCACTTCCCTTGGGAGACTATTCCACTGCATATTTGATCTCAATGCCGAGATGTTTTCCTGATATTCAGCCTAAATTTGCTCCTTCTGAATTTCATCCCTTTATTTCTGGTTATAGTCCCTTGTATTACTATAAATAATTGTTTTCTATCCTTTACAACTTCAAAAATGTATGGACAACTATCATGTTGTCACTTTGTCATTGATTAGTCAAGCTACTGTGTGTATATTAACCTCCTTGGTTTTTTCTTTAATCAGGGTCTGAGTCCTCAAAATCATTTTATAAAAAGCGACAAAGAGTCCTGTGGCACCTTATAGACTAACAGACGTATTGGAGCATAAGCTTTCGTGGGCATGCGTCTGACGAAGTGGGTATTCACCCACGAAAACTTATGCTCCAATACGTCTGTTAGTCTATAAGGTGCCACAGGACTCTTTTTTGCTTTTTACATATCCAGTCTAACATGGCAACCCCTCTGATACAAAATCATTTTAGTTATTTTACTCTGTACTCTCTCCCTTATCAGTATTTTGGAGTGCTAAGGTGCCTATAACTGAATCTAATAAGCAAAGAGCTGTCTCATCAAAGCCATATGAAGAAAGAGACTATCACCTTCCTTCCTTCATTGTGATTTTATGCTTCTGCATAATCTCTTTCACTTGATCAAAAGAGGATCAATGTATGGTGTTAAGTTATAGGATCTATATTCCCTGTTATGTAAGGGGAAAGGGCTGACTCTGGAACCCCACTCACTTCAAGATTCAGATTGATTTCAATGGGAGTGCTGTGGGTGGGTCGCTTGGAAGATGTGGCCCAATGGCATTATCATGAGGTAATGTGAGCTTCCACTTCTGGTAGTCATGCAATGCAAGTATAATAAATTCACCACTGCAGATGTTAACGGGTTCAAATTACAGATATGAAAAATGATGGATTGATCTGAAGACTACTGCTAAAAGTTAAGAACTCAGATAGTCAATAGGATGTGCATTTTATCACCTGAAGAATTGGCTGAGCACATAGACTACCTAATCAATTGAAGGATTAATGCACTCAAGATTGTGTTTGATATTCCCCTAAACATTTGTCCTGAACCAAAAGGTACCGTGGGATGGCAGAATGTTGACCTAATTAGGAAGTTGCTGATCTTTTCTCACAGCCCCACTCACTGCTCTGTCCTATTGACCCAGAAGCAATGTTAACAAACTTGACATTTGTTCTGACCAAGAGGCTTTATAACAGCCGCCATCATGGCCTGAAGGTTTACAGTGATACTTGATTTGGAGCCTCAAACAACTAAAGCTGGTGGAGCAACCTCTGGCTCAGCACTGTTTCTATGATATAGACAGCTGCTCTGAGGTCATATGGTCTGGCATTCTTTTCTCTCCTCTGCCATATTTCCCAGCTTTCATCATGCTGCACCAGAAACGGAGATCAGAGCTGCACTGGTAATTATTTTTCATGAAAGAGGATTTGCCTTCCAGTTTTCTTTGATCAAAAGTTATGAATTCTTGGTCCTGCAATGACATGGAGCTGAGCTATATGACTTATTAGGTCTTTTCTATCTCTTTAATGTTACTATGGAACTGGTTGCTCTCCCACTACTTCCAGGGTAAATTAGGAATAACGCAGTTGAAGTAAGTTGTATTATAAACGTATTAAAAAAGTTTGAGAGGAGAATCAGGCTCTATGATTAATTCCTTATTTCATATCTTCAGTGTTTTACACATTGTTCAGTAAGCCTTCTTAGTCACTGGAACTGAGAAGAGCCAGAACTCAGATGGAGGGAACACAGAGGCGACTTTTTATTGAGGGTGTTGACCAAACACACAGGTTGATTCTCTAGTTTGTAGCCTAAGGAATGCAGCTTGTGCCACACCGTATTACCACAGAGGGTCTGCCTAACGTCTGACCTGGATTAGGGTTAGGTGACTCAGAAATTGCAAACTGCCTAATTGACAGCCTCAATGCCTATTGCAGGGAATGTTGGGGAAAAGTTACATCAAATAGGGACATGACAAGATCTAGAAAGAAAGAGTCGTCACTCAGGAATTTGGAGCAGCACAGAAACCACCACCCACACGTCAGTGTAAAGTGTCCCTGAACTGCATCACAACACACCTAATTAAATGGCAAAATTTAACAGGGACAGGCCCTTTGAGGACTCAGTAAAGAGGGAATGGTGCAGATACAGACTGGCCCTACCTCATATTGAGGAAGATTCCAGCCTGTCTCCACTGAAATGCTGCTACATCTTGGTAAGAAGAGTATAAAATGGCTGTCAATGTTCATATCCCATGTCATCCATGAGAGCAAGGTGCCTAAGATATGGATGATAGTTGTACAAAAACCAGGAAAAGATCAATCCCTTCCGGCTAGCTATCATGCAATATCACTTCTGAGCTGTTCTTACAAACTTCAGGAGCAACTAATTCTGCAGAGGATTATATGCACTGTAGAGCAGGCTCTTAGTGATGACCAGGCAGGCCTCAGATCTGGGACATTCATGACCAAATTCTTCCCTTTACCACCTATCTAGAAAATGGTCTCCAACAGAAAGAAAAGACGGGGACTGTGTTTCTTGACTTGACAGCAGCATATGGTACTATATGACACACTGGCCTGCTTGTCAAGATGTCAGTGATGTTACTTTGATGCATAGTTATGGCTACAGAAATGATGCTTTGAAACAGACAATTTCAAGCAATGTTAGGCAATAAACTGAGCACATAGAAGACCCAGAAGAATGCATTCCCAACATATTTACAAATGATCGGCCTCCAACAATTTCAGGGACATTCAAGTATGCAGATGACATCTGCCTAGTTTCAAGAGATAGAAACTTCAAAAAGGTTGAGGAGAACATGGCAGTCAATGGTGGCTATTGCAAGAAGTGGAGACTTAAGCCTAGTATGTCAAAGATATCTCAACCACACCAATGTGTCAAGAGAGCGCAACATGTTCTTGAATGGAGAACAACTCTGTTGACCAAAAGCCAGTATATCTAGAAGTAATTCTAGCTCACACACTTACCTACAAGGACAACCTCTCCAAGGTAGATCAGAAGATTAAGAGCAGAAATGGTTTTCTAAATAAACTTGTGGGCTCAACTTAGGGAGCAAATGAGCAAACATTGTACAGCTCAATGCTAGCTCTCTGCGCGCTTTCTGCTTCTCAGTTGGAGAATATTGTGCTCCTGTGTAGTTAAACTCTCCCCACACAAAGCAACTTGATGTACAACTGAATCAAATGATCAGAATAATAAGAGGGGCAATGAAACTAACAAACACCGAGTGGAGTGGCTACCAATCCTTTCCAATATCCTGCCTGCAGACATCACGAGTTGTATTG
This sequence comes from Terrapene triunguis, assembly GCF_002925995.2. Taxonomy (NCBI): domain Eukaryota; kingdom Metazoa; phylum Chordata; order Testudines; family Emydidae; genus Terrapene; species Terrapene triunguis. Next base: position 48,383,471 of record NW_020664447.1, read on the forward strand.
CAACAAAGAACCTCCTTGACAAAATCCAAGATACATATTGGAAGTGCCTTGCCACCCACTCCCTAACAGAAAACCAATCTGAACTATTCTGCTGACCATCTCTATGGCAGATGGTGAACAGAATGGGAATCAGCTGCTCCCTCAGTAAGAAACTCCGTCCTCATCACTCAGCCTGATATGAGACTGCCTGGCTTTGAGCTGCCACACTTTCTTTTGTGCAAGCTCAACTATTTGAGATGTGGGATGGTGAGGTATACAGTAAATGACCATACCTGAGGACTCAGAAACAGCCCTCTGTGTAGCTATGGTTTGGTTGAGGATGCCACATACCTACTGTATTGCTGCTCATCGCATGCTTGTCTACTAGGAGGACTTTCCAGACATCACAATGCTGACCCCGAGGTTACTGAATGGCAAAAACCTTATGTGATGCCTATTTAAACCCTTTAAACATTTTTTTTCACTTATACATCTGTGTTTTATCTCCCTACTTTGTATTTTGAACTTTTTGCTATCTTTACTGTACAATTTGTGCATTTGCTAATAAATAATAATAATAATAAACAATAATACTACTACTACTCTTCCAATGCTCCTCTATCCTGTCACTCTTTCTCCAAATCCTGCCCTTTTCCGGGTAATGTCCAGAAGGACTAACAAAGAAGGTTAGGGGCTATGTTAATGCTCCCTTATGCAATCCCATGTGCAGAGGCCCTTCCAAGACTGATCAATAAAGAGATAAATCAAGGGAAATCATGCATAGACACATCAACAGTCGGATCTTTAGTATAACTTATAACTTCCTCTGTCCACACAAACTAGCTGTTAATAGTGTTCGATTCTTCTGCTGTTGCAAAATTATACATTAATTTTTAAAAGATCACTCCAGACAAGTGAAAAAAAATTGGCAATGTGTCATTCCAATCATTTATTTTTTTAAATAGTTTTCCCAGTTGTAAAGCAGACTGTTTCATATTTTAATAAAAAATATAATTCAAATTAACAAGAGTCAAATCAAACTAAATTGCATTTTGATCAGGAGAATTCAAAATGACAAAAATTGGCTCAGGTAGTTGCTTGTTTTTGTTCAACTCACCTTTACAAAGTGACCATATGTTATATCTGCATTTCTTGGCAACTTAGGAGTATCATGCACATACTGTCCCTCTGTTGATACTCTTTTTTCATTGTAGTGCTTCTGTCTAGAGGCGTCATTTAGTGAACAGCTGTAATGGTGTAATTAAAAGCAGTACATATATTTTAAAACAAAATAGCAGACATATGTGCCTGCTGTCTACGCAGGCAAGTCTATCTAAATGTCATGTCGAGTGTTGCAATGGCTGGAAAACAAAGCTGCTTTCTTCCATTAATGTTTTTGAAACCAACTTTGTGCATGCTTACCATCTGTCTGTCATAGCAAAAGCAACCTACTCAGGGAGATGCTCAGGTATGAACTCAACACCCATGGAGATACACAGCTTGATTCTTCACTGCCTTACCCCTTCTGTAGTCATTTACACTTATGTAAAGTAGGTGGAAAATCACAACTGTTCAGATTTGGTAGCATGTTACATCCACTTTACCCCAGTGACTACATGAAGGGCTAGGCATGGAGAATCAGGTCCATAGTCTCACTTCACTATGAAGAGGCCTAGGTGACTCACTCCAAATGAAGTGATAAGCGAACTTGGCTTTTTCCACTTCAACTTCTGAACGTTAAACACTTTTACTCTTCTGTGCTGGTGTGCACAGAAAGGCTTTTTAATCATCTGGTTTGTTTTAAGTGAATAAGTAAATCACCCCATATTTAAAACAGAGGTTCAAAACCAAAAGCAAATATCAGCAAACATCCACAAAAATGCAGATGAAAAACATGAACTTTATTAGTGTCTTGAAAGCCACTGAAGTCAATTGAAAGGCCCACTGTTGGCCTCACTATGCTTTGAATTAAGCCATCAAGGGCAAACAAATCAGCCCTTAGTCAGAATGAAAATTCACAGATTGTTGATAAAATAGTATTATAGCATTTCTTTATCTGTAGATCTCAAAGCACATTGGAAAGAAGGGTAAGTCTTCTTATTCCCATTTTACAGAGGAAGATACTGAAGCATAGAGAAGTTAAATTACTTGCCCAAGGTAACATGTCACATCAACATCAGAAACAGGAATAGAAGGCAGGTTTCCTGGTTATGAATCAGCCTAATAGTCAATGAAACCCACTCATAAATTGCTTTCATAACAACTTGACTAGAGCAGAGGTTCGCTATATAGTAACCATTATGGTTACAATGTGAATTACAACTGATACAAACAATTTTGGCTTTTTAATTCTACGTCCCCTCTCTTCTCTACTGCTGTAATTCCCAATAATCAAGGTTGCATAGATGCAAGTTGTCCATCTCCCCCATATGACGTATTTATGATTTCTTGAATTCAAATTAAAAAACTCATTCAAAATGTCAACCAGTTTCCAAAAGCAGCCTCTAATTTTGGACGTTCTGTTTGTGACTGTCCAACACTGCTCTGACAATGTAAATTTGTTTATGAGTCAAACCAGGTGGTAAAAGACCTGATTCTAATCTTAATCCATTATCTTGAGTGCAGTTACTACAGATTTACACCACTGTAAATTAAATTGGAATCAGGCCCTAGATGCCAAACTAATTGATTGACATGCTCAATCCTGTTTGCATTTTCAAATCAGAGTTTGAGGCTGAGAAAATCATAGCTGCCCTACATCAGAGGCTGGATTGAGATACTGTGAAAAATTGGCATGCAGAGCCATTAACACTATTATTCAATAATGTACATGTAATTTAAAAAGGACTTTGTTGCAAAATGCTATGCACTTAGTGTCTTCAAAATTGAGTGGATATGGGAATTGCAAAGTCATGGATGGCTGTGATTTTTGTATTTGTATTTGGCCCCAAGCAAAAACACCAGAAATGCTATGTTCACCAGTAACAGTCTCTCTCTTGCAAGCAGTCTTGAAGGAGATCCTCCTCTAGATCACCAAATGAGAGGTTGGTATGTCCAAAAGTGCAGCAAATGTAAAGGAGCCATTTGGCTCCTTTACAGGCAAAATCTAAATAAAACCTTACAATGAGTGTTTCTAGACTAAATGTACTTCCTCTGAGGAGCCTAAAGAATGCACTGGCTTCTGTGTTACTGTATTCTTAGTGGTGCTTCTTTGGCTCACAGAGCAGCTATTGATGGAGGAATCCATAAAATAGGAGACAGAGAAAAAATCTCCAAATCTGTTACAACACAATAATCCTGGTGTTTTTGTCTTTTAAAAATTCTCAGATTTCAGTTTAATAGCATTTATATTTTCCCTTTAGTATATGTCAAGTTCATTAGATCTCTTCCCACGTATAAATCTGGCATATCAAACCACAATTTGCACTGTCAACTCCTGTGAGTGAAATCTATTGCAGTTACAGAGCTGTCCTGCTTTTGCCTTTGTAGCAACTTTTAGACCACAATAACTATCATCAGTTTAAAGCAGGCAGATCCATTACATTTCCTCTGTTCCTACAGCCCCACATTAAGCTAATATTATCTATTTCCCAAGTGAAAAAAAGCCCTTCCAGTCGTATCAATTATTAATTCTTTGCTTGCAGCTAATGTTTTGTTTGAATTATTTAAATGCATCTTCATTTATCAATAAACATAAAATGTTAAACAAAGAATACTGATGAAGGGCATAATTTAAGCCATAACATTTTATGAGATTATTTCAAGCGCCTTTTTTGATTTATTAGCACAATATGTTTTATAATTATTTTTCCATTTCTAAAAAACAAACAAAAACATGTTTCTGGGTATCATCAAGAGACCTGTAGGTTTACTGAGTGCTTTTCAGAATGCTACATTTTTTCCTGGTTTCTTAAATAGAATATAAAATAAAATATAATATATAGTAAATTCCCAATCCATTTGCTAAGAAAATTCAAAGCATAGTTAAGATAGAAGAATGTCTGTGATTTATTATTAGAATGCCAGTTACTGAAGTTCAGTTTAGTCTTCAGCTTCTTTCTTGTATTTCAGCCATTGTGTTAGGAACTGACTGAAACTCATGGTTATTGTTATGAGACTCCAGCTTACAACAGTTGAGGCAAATGAACAATATAGCAGTTCATTCTTTTTATTATTTTTGGGGATAGGGGGCTGTTGTGACTATAAAAAACAGTGGCAGATGGAGTAATCTAGTAAATGAAATAAAAGTAATATTATTATGAATATCTTAAACATAATCCTGTCAATTTAAATAACCTAAGCTGTATATAAAGTCTTGTCTACACATAGATTTAATGTGTGGCAAGCCAGGGTGTGAATTGACAGTGCATCAGCATGCCACACAGTAAGTGGCTGTGTGGACCCTGCTACTATACAGGGTCAAAGTGTGCTATAGAAGTTTTAGTGCATGGCAGCACAGCCATTTAGTATGTGGCAGGTTGGTGTGCTGTAAATTTACACCCTGGCTTTCTGTACACTCAGTCTCCATGTACATAATCCCTAAGAGACATTTTCAAACACAAAATATTTCCTCTGGTTCTTGAAATTCAACAGTCAGTAGAGGTTTTTTTGTTTTGTTTTGTTTTGTTTTCAGTTCTGGGGGTATATGGAGTAGAATACATTTAAAAAAAAATGTAAAATGATTCTCACACACATAAAAACAATATTCACAGCAGTTAAAGTTACACTTCAAAGGTAAATCCAAACATTACCACACCCCAGTGTGGCATTTTCCTTTACATCAGTGTTACTCCTTTTAGAAGGATGTAACTTCTTCAGGGGTTGTAAAACGTTTAGAAAGCTGAAAGGAAGGAGAAATCTGACACTGATTTTTCAGACAGGACCCTCTCCTCATCTAGTACTGAAAATTATTCATGAAAATCCTTAAGATTCCTTCTCTTTTCAGAAGAAACATTCCCTCTCTGATATGGGAGAGCATTGAGGGCTTTCTTTGGTGTTGTAAATTATCCTGTGAACTTTGCCTGAAGTTGTAACTGATGCTCGAGATGTTTTCTTTGTCACAACCTCTATTCCTTGGAAAAATCCTTAGTTTATTATTAGTAATTATCTGTAGTATCATAGTATCTAGAGACTCTAAGCAAGATCCAGGCCCCAGTGTGCTAGGCACTGTACACAAACACATAAGTGACAACCTCTTCCCAGAACAGATGCCAACCTAAATAGACAGACAAAAGATGGAAGGAAGAAAATATTGTTATCCCCATTTTACAGATAGGGAAATGAGGAATGGAAAAGGCAGTCCCGTTAACACTTACTGGTTTATTACTTACTACCGTGACTACTTAAATTGACTTAAATGGGACTGTTCACGATAGTGAGCACTACACCGACTAGTGTTTACAGGATTGAGCCCAAAGTTAGCGTGTCTAGGCTGCAAATCTAGAATTCATTCTTCTTGTCCAGGTGAGTTTCATACAACTGATGTTTCTTCAGAATTAGCAACCACAACACATTTTTGAATACTTCTTGCTTTTCTATTTGAATTTCTATTGGATACTTCTTGCTTTTCTATTATTTTAAAAACATCTGGAGAGTGGAAAATATTTTACATGGAAATTTGTCAAAATATTCTGGGGCTCAGAAAAATACTTCTCAGGAATAAATGTATTGTCTTTGGAATTAACTATATTGCAGAAAAGGGCAGACAATTTCAAAAAGGATTCCAGGAAGGATTCCCAGAAGTTTCCATACAAGGTCATCGGCCCCTCTTCAAATTACCCACCTTGAAATGCACTATTTTTGTACACAGTATATTTCAGGAACAAAGTATAAACACGTCCATCAAATGCATTTGATATCCATTTGTTGGGAGAGTAATTCTGTTTAAAGTTTAAAACAAACAAATAGGCTCCTCATTTCCCTAACTTACTGTTTGGAAGACCTTACGCCCTCAAAGAAATGGTTTATCAATGGGGCTCCATGTATGTGGAATGCTCCACCCATGTGGACCTAATTGCAGGATTGGAACTAAAGAGACATTTTGTGGAGACGTCTTGTCAAATTATTGGCAGCATTGTTATATTGGTAATTTCTACATTCACTGAAAATTTAAATATTGTTTGTTGGAAACAAAATTAACTTGCCTGGTATGAAATAAATCTGAGCTCCTTAGCAAACCCATGGAAACAAATTAATTTCTAAGAGTGCAATTTCTGGGATCGCAGAAATCTCCAGCAAATCAAAATTTATTAACATCATCACACCAAAATAATGACACTTTAGATAAGCCATAACCGAAAATTCTCAGCTAATAATACCTCTTGCTAGAAAAATTTGTAGCATAATTATTTATTGTAAGTATGAAGGATGAATAAATTGTGTAATAAGATACATTAATTCTTTAATGACAAAGCCCAATAGACTTTAGTAGCAAATGACCATTTTTTCTATTGATATTTTGGATCATTCAATTGAATGTAATAGAAAATAATAGGCCAGACCCATGGGTGCAACTAAGCTACAAAGATGCATATCAGTGGTATGTGTGCAAAGGTGGATTAAAGCTCACCTTGCACTCTCCCTGATCAAATTGCTCTCTGTTCAGGGTCTGTCCCCAAGCACTGTGTTAGATCAGATTAGGGGGCTGCACTACCTTATCCCAACAGTGCAGCGAGGATCATTCTACTCATCTTATTCCTCCACAAACAGAATGCCTTTGTGCAATGGTGTAGTACAGCTCCCCAATCCACACCTCTCAGTTAGTCAACAGCCCGTGTAGCAGGAATTTTTTTCTTTCAATTGTGCTCCAAACTATCCACGTTCAAAAGTACTTCCCTGTAGGCTGGGTCTCTTTCAATATCATATTTCTTTTTTTTTGGAGGGGAGGAAGCTAAATTAGGACTCAATGCCCAGTGTGGTTTTCCCTCCACCCTTTTCTTTAAGAGAAACTCAATACTGAAAGTAGTCCAGCTTCTGTTTAACCACTGTTAATTGCAGTGGCCAGGAAAAGAAGCTACTTAAAAAGAAAAGTTACAAGTGCTTGTCCCCTTGCAAACAAACACTCCCCCTGTCCCAAGGGGTCTTCGATGTAGTCGAGATACAGACAGATCAGATCAGACAATAGCATGCATGGTACACAGTAAGCATAAAAGAATAGCAGAAGTCATTACTGAAATTCATCCTGGGAAATACATCTGTGGAACAGTCCGATCACTCTGAGGACAAGGCTGGTCAGAAGCCTGAGTGTGCATTTGACTCCCAGACAATGGCAAGCATCATCACAACTTTAATTCCATTCCCAGAAGTACTAATCTCCCACATCAATATTTCCTGGAATAATACTGCAATGTTGAAAAGGCTGACTGGCTGTTGCTAGAGGCAATAATTCACAGGAAACAAAGCAGCAGTTTAGCATACCTGCAAATGTGGGGGTGGAGGTGGGATCCTCCCCACCACCAGAAGGTAGCAAGTAAGTAGATTCATGCCTAGCCCTATTTAAAAAGCTTTCAGTGTTATTTATCAACTTAGTCACTCTTTAAAACCATGGTACATTAGTTAATTCCTATATTACAGTGAAATTCCTATGGAAGTACATATTATAGCCACATTAATATCACATTAGCTCACCGTGATTAATGTTATTGAAATGAATGAATTAATAATGATTTGCCTCTTCACCAAGTTTTTTTTTACCTTGACATGAAGAGGATCCATGGCATTGATTATCACAAATATAATGGATTGATTCATCATTTATGGGAAAAGAGGCTCCTCTTCCCATAAAGCTCATTCTTTTATTGGTCCTTTTTTTTTCTTCTTCTCTGAGGAGATGTATTATCTTTGGCAGGAACTCAAAACCATCTATAGATCATTCACAGAAGCCAACTCTTAGCTTCGAGGTCTGTGACTTGAATACTAGCCTTTTGCTGTGGGAGAATGAATGAGGCTGAGGCAAATGAGTTGTCACATCCGAGTTGTGTCAAGAAAGAGGATAACTATCCCGGCGAACAGGGATTAGGCAATAGTGGTTGCCCTCCTCAGAGGGAAATTAGGTGCTGCTGCAGCTACTTAATTGTGGGGAAAATGTGACCTACCATCTGTGTTGGAGACATTCATATATGTAGGAACAGGATGATACCAACTGCTACTTCAATCCAGCAGAATAGCAAGGCTTGCATTTTGCTGAACTGGAAAGCTATTTAATTCAATCTGTTGGTCACTACTGTGAAATTGTTAGCAGAGGACTCCTGCTATATACATTTGTGTTAGGCTACTGCTAATCTAAAGACATTCCATGTAAGTATACACTGTGATTAAAGCAGGGAGCTGATGTTTTCTTTAATTCCAGTGCTCATTCCTTTCAGAAACAGATATTTTAATGAAAGAGTTGTGCTACCTATTAGATAACATTTTGGGATTTTAATAAAATAGATGGCACTGTATATGACTCTATATTTTAGTGAGCTCTATGTACCTTTATTTAGGAATTATTTTGGGGAAATTCTATGGCCTGTATTATACCGGAGGCAAGATTTACTGAGCACAATGGTCCTGTCTGGCCTTGGAATCTATGAATGTCTGCTTGAGTCTAATGCATAAATTATGGCTGTGAAAGATTAGGGGAGCACCGACCAGTGAGGAAATTGTAGCACCCTGCAGAAGGCATAATTCCTCTAGGGGGTGAGAGAGAGAGAGGGCCAAAGCAAAACTTGCTACAGGAGAAAAGGAGTACACTTTCCTCAGTCACTGACTGACCTGAAATGCTGGGTATCTTCAGTGCTATGCTGCTGTGGCTCACAGCCTGGACACCAGCCGCCAGCATACAAGCATGCAGGTCACATCCCAGCTTCCACCACCCAGTTACTCTTTGCAGGGTGACCCCAACACCCTCCCAGTTTTGAATTTCTCCAGTCTGTAGTGTCCAGCCCTCTCCTGGATCACTTACAGAAGTTATTAAGTTTGTTGCTCTTTTTAAAGGTTGCTCAATGGGGTTAACAAACCCCTCCTTTCAGTCAATGCACTGAATTGATTTAGTTAAAAAGTGAAACAAGTTTCTTTAATCAAAAAGAGGTAGGTTTTAAATGAGTTTAAGTATAAGGAATAAAGATAGAAAAGGTTACAAACAAACAAAAGTAAAAATACGCTTTCTAATGGAATAAGTTAGGTTAAGACCCTAATTTAACAAGCTACAGTCTTTGTTCAAGGTAGTTTCCTCATCAGTCTTCCTTTTCCCATGATGGCTGACTAGCTTTTAGCCAGGATCCCCACAGAGTCCAGGGAGGTGGTTTTCCTTGTCTCCTCAGGTGAAATATAATTTAAGGGTTCACTCCCCCTCTCTTTATAGTCCAGTAAACCTTTGAAATGTGTTCTTCTGGAGTGCCTCTTCAGATAAAGTTCCTTTTCCCTGCTGGGTCAGGACACCATGCTGCCTGGTGTAGACTCTATGCTGTCTTCTTTCCCGCTGATGACTTTTACAATGCAGATAATCTCTTCCTGCAACCTCAAATACAAATGAATAGCTCATGGAATTTGGACACACATGGTTTGAAGTGTTCTCTTTCCTATTTACCAACTCCCCCTGACATGTCTGGTTTAAACACATTTTAGTTATAATTCCAGCACATCTGCATAAACTTTTCTGGGTTGATTGTACATACGTCGCACGGGAATATTAATGATCTGAGAGTTATTAGTTTTCCAATGACACATCACATGACACCTTTTAGATACAGATTATAACAAAAAAGAGTTGGGGTACTTGGAACTGGTCAAGCCCGTTGAAATTCACTGCCGCTTACCAGGAAGCCCCTTGTCTTCTGGCATAGGGATGCTCTTACAGTCACAGAGAGCCATAACAATGACTTTATCCCACCGTGTGTCTTCTTTTGGGCATGGTAGCAACCTTTGTTTATTCAGACAGAACAAGCAGTTGTATTATGGCTGCTCCCTGTGGGTGAGGGTGCTGGGAGGGGAGGAAGGGGATTCCCTGTGTACTCTCATCCCTCATGTCAGCAAAGCTTGAGAAGAGGCTGCCACAATTTGGTCCTATTGTGTTTTACAATGAATGTGAGAAGATGGCAATTTCTTCATACTGGTGTGTTATCCATAGATTATAAAATGAATTGTTATAATAGGACTCAGAGTGGTCCTTGATGACTGAACACTTAAGATATGCATTTAAATGATTTGCATCTATTAAATGACTTCCTGTTCACTTGCCCTATTTTGATTCTAAATCTCCTGATCTCCTGATGAGTTTTTTAGACTTTAATATTAGACAGGTAGTGATATCCTCAGAGAAAACTGAGGACTGAGAAGATTTACAGATGTAAGCAGAGTCAGGATGAGCTCTACCCTGACATCTTGTGGTGAATTATGGCGAGTGTGGAAAAGAACTCCAGGGGCTGATCCTGTTTGCATAGGCACACCCACTCGCCTGGCATGAAACACAGCAACTGAAAGTGGTTACTTTGGCTGGTGTGGGATCCCCAGTTGCTCTATTATTGGGGCAGGAAGAATAAAGTTTTGTTACCCTGATTCTGTGAATCAAGGCCAGTGGAACTGTTGTATGACAGAAGGACTGAGTGAGTCCTTCACCATTACCTAAGTAGCACTTGCTTGACAAGGGGCATGGGTTACAAAACCCAGTGAATTGAGAGAGGATGGGGACAGGTATTTGTACCTGATGGTAGGGGCCCCCTCTGAGGGTTTGAAACACCAATTACACTGCCTCCTCTCTCCACTGTTGAATGTCAGAGCTAACTTTGATTCCCGTAGGAGTCTAGTTACAGGCTGCTGAGCTGAATTCACTTTGGGCCAATGGTGCACCAGCACTGGGGCTCCCCTACTATACTATGAGCTGAAATTGCTAAGAGCTGAAATCACAAAAGAGCTGATGTTATTAAGAGCTGAGATCACTGAGTGCTGTGTTAACTAGTGGGGAAGCCTGAAGCTATATTGCTCAGCAGCTGACGGAGCAATTTGTGGGGACGACTGGAGGAGCAGCGAGCGGCGTGGAGACTTGCGGGGCGGGTTGGAGTGGCCCAAGGAACGGCGAGCGGAGCTGTTTGCGGGGATGGCTGGAACGGCTCACAGGTCGGTGAGCGGAGTGGAGCGGAGCAGCTTGTAGAGCGGAGCAGTTCGTGGGATGGCAGGAAAGTGGACTGGCTCGTGGTAAAGGCTGCGGCGGAACCCCCACGGAGAAACAGACGGCTGGCCAGCCTCGGATCACGTAAGGTGCCCCTTAACACCCTGCGTGCCCCCCCTTTTACTCTGGGGCTGCACGGATCAGGGACAGAGACTTTGGGGGTTGTTGGACTTTTGGGACTTTGGGTGGTTGCTGGACCCAAGAGACTTTGGGGGTGTTGGACTTTGGGGACTCTGGGTGATTTTTGGGTTGCTGGATTCAAGAACCAAAGGGGAAGGACACAGCTCAATTTGCTGGGGTGGGTTTTGCTCATGGTTTGTGTTATGAATCCTGTTTGTGGTGTTTTTCCAATTTTATGCTGATGTCGTTTACCTCATGTTATTAAACATTTTCTGCTACACTCAGACTCCGTGCTTGCGAGAGGGGAAGTATTGCCTCTTAGAGGTACCCAGGGGGGTGGTATGTAATTGTCCCAGGTCACTGGGTGGGGGCTCGAGCCGGTTTTGCATTGTGTTATTGAAACGGAACCCCTAGATACAGAACCCGGCCCTTGTTGCTGCCAACTAAATGGGCAGAAGGGTTACACACACAAAACAAACTCAGCAGAAGCACACAATATTCCAAAGCACTGACAGTGGATGGATGTGAAATTCTGCTTCCAGTTCCCAAGATTTTCCATTCTGAAGTCCAGAAGGCACTAACAGTAAAATTCTTCCTATGAAATAACAATAGACATTATTTAGTTTTTCATTTTTTGTCCTTTGCATTTAAACCATTAATTCTGTCCACCCTTTTCATTTTTGATGATTTATAAAGGAAGTCACTTCAGATACTTTGGGTTCCACAAAGAAGAAATATAGGCAGCCTCATAAATTCATATGGAGACTGCCTCTGAGATTTCCACCTCTCCCAACATGAAAAATTAAAATAAAATATGACTGGAGAAAGTTTGGTTTTCCATATTGTCTCCAAAAGGCAGAAAACCATATGTTTGACCATACCACAAATGAAAGCTGTTCTAATGGAGAGGGTCATATAAAGGGCACTTCCACTTCTAACTGGGAGGCTGAGAATTCACTGAAGACTTATATATTCAGAATAAAACAAAATATGTGAATTTTCTCTGAATAATCAAGCTCTGAAGCTTGAGAGAGCTTATCTGCAATTACACGCTGCACTATTAGAGAATTATGGCTCAGGTCATTATCCGGCTTCTATAATTAAAAATCAAAATAGCCATTTTGATTTTTGTTTTAAAATATTTCTTTTAAGAAAGATTCCCCAGTATAAAGTCATCCATTGTTTCATGTAGCTGGCCAAATTCTGCTTGCAGCTACAGCTATGAAACATCCACTGAAGTCACCAGCTCTTCAGTAGCATTGGTTATGTGTAAGAGAGCAGAATTTTGCCCCAGGTTCTTAAAAATTCAGCAGAGCTCTTTATGTAATGACACTTTGAAGACACAGGGCCATACTGTGCTCTCGGTTACATCCATATAAATCCAGAGTTACATGACTGTAAGTTGCCCTTTGAGGGTCATTTGTGGTGCTTATATGCCCCCAGATGGGGGCTAGAATCAGCCCCCAGTTATTTGCAGGATCAGGCCCTATGATTGTCACAGAGATGATGTTCTCTTTGGCTGAGAAAGAGAACACAGATCATTTCACCACTATGCCCAATTTAACAGCTGATACAGCGACATGAACACTCTCCAGTGTTGACTATGCTGCTGAGTGAAGTGCATAGCTTGTACTGTGGTGACTGTGGTTGCCCAAAAGGGAGGGAATCAGGGTTGTATGTGAAATATACATATATTTTATAATATGTTTGCATAATTCATCAAAGTGGCATTTCCGTGGCTATGTCTCAGAAAATCACCACAGAAAATAAAAAACATTCTCATTACACGATATTTTACAAAAGAGTTAGGTTTTCCCTAATAGATTTAACCCTGAGGGACTGAACAGTCCAGCTGGAAATTTGTTTGCAGAACAGATCAGTAACAAAGGTATTTGCCAAATTAAGGTCTAAGCTTGTGAAGATTTAATTAGTTTAATTGATTTTGCAATTTGATTGGTTTCTTGGAAACGGAAAGGAGGGGTGGTTCCAGGAGTCTATTAAAAAGGTTTTTTGCTGGTGATCATGTTTTGCCAGTACAAAGTCACAATTTTCCAAGAGATATCCCCTGTAAGATGTCACAGAGATGATCTGCAGGAGACTCGTGGGGGCTACTGCAAGCCCCTTGTTAGCAGAGATGGGAGAGAATTTCATCTTTCTTTTTTTTTTAAAGTAATTTTCTAGCACTTTCTTTTGCAAAGGTAGCGTTGACAGCGTAAAGCTATGGAAACCAATTGCTAGGCTGGAAGGCAGAGCTGGTTGGAACATTTTTGACAAAGCTGAAACATTTCACAGAGATATATTGGTTTCAACTAAGTTTACATCACGGGGAGAGGGAAAGAAGAGACAGAGACAGAGGGAAAGAGACTCCTGCACTCTATAGATTGAAGATGGTGGTTATGGGTCCGGCCTGGGATATGAAAGACCCGTGATCAAGGTCCTACGCTGCCTGATGCACAGTGATCTGGCATGAAAAACACTTCTCTGAATCAGCCTGCATCTCCCATATCCCGGTCCAGTGCCCTGAACACACACACTCACACTCTCTCCCTGGATCGAAACCTTGCAGACATTTTGACACAATTCTGTTTTCGTGAAAACATTCCAAAAAATTTACTGCCAAACAGAATTGTTGACCTCTGTTCAGCCCTATTGGAAGGGAGGAGATTTTGGGCTCTGCTCTAGCAGCAGGAGGCTTTGGGGTAAGATGGGGAGGCAAGTTTAAAGACTTCTCTCCCCAACCCCCATGCACATTTTTATACAAAATGAATGAATGAAGTGTGGGGGGGTTATCCCAAATATTCATCATACTAACCTTCCCCCAAATCCTTAGTCCTGGACAATCAAGAGTTGTGTGATCAGAACTGACAAGAAAAGGTTTAGAATGGGTGCAGAGAGGGTGAGGAGAAGGGTCCCAAATACTATTCCCATTTACACAAGTGTGAATTCACAGCAACTAGAAAAGAAAAATCCTCCTGACACAAGAGCAGTATAGGGTTGATGCAGGGGGCAGAGCTGCAAAGGAGGGTAGCTGTAATGCTTGGCGCTACAGAGATTCTAGTCTGCAGAGCAGCACATAGGCAGTCCAGGAAGAGCTGCTACAATTTAGAGCAGCTCTTGTTTGGCAGCCTGGAGTCTGGGTGCTGTAAAACCAGTTTCGCCCTCCATCCTCTCCCATTGGCTGCATCTTTTGTGCTGTATTTCTCAGGAGACACCGTACAGAACTGGGCCTTTGACATGTGAGCAGTCCATTGCTTTATAGGACTACTCATGTGTAAAGTCACAAGCATAAGTGTTTGGAGAATCAGGGCCATTGCCTCTCTTGGTCCTAGAAACAGATTCCAGTCTGAGGTTTCTGAATGCTGGGCCTACCAGATAGTAGGGCAAAATGCAAATACCAAAGACAAACAACAGTATTTTAATGTTACTTGATCTTTTTAAGACATTTTTTCACTTCAATGGGGTTTTTCCCCACATGTTCCTTTTTGACTCAGTCCAGTACATTACATATCACTTCACATCCATGCATGCTACAACCATTTTTTATAACACATTTTATATATATATATATATATATCATCAGGGTTTGTTTTTTTGTTTTTTGATTAAGGGATTTCTTAATTTTTCAGGATGAGGGTTCCCCCCCCCAATCATTTATCTTTGATTTTATTTATTCTAGAATCCTGGCAACCTATTTGGGAAATACCAGCAAAGCTGGATTTTTGAATCATATTCCTCCACATATGGTATTAATATATCTCTGTCTTGCCTTCATAGAACACAGCAACAGATGTCGAACATTTTTAATAGGCCTCTGATCTTCTGAGGGTCCTTTTTTAGGAATAGGCAGGAATATGTTTTTTAAGCTACAGCTCATTTACAAGATTGTCTCTTCTGAGGTTTGTTTTGCTAATGATATGGATTTCATCCCTTTTTCAGATAATATTTTGATTTCATACAGAGCTTAGCAGTAAATTTGCACTGAGAAAAAATGACTGATAGTAATGTTTAAAAATTCTCCTTTTTTAGATCAGATTAAACTAGACATGGGAGTAAACTAGTGACCTATATTCATGAGTCTTTAATTGCTGCAGCCCACTTTAACTATTTACAGATGTACTATTCAAATGGCTAACCTGAACTCTGGCTGTCTTCATTAATCTGCATTTGTCTTTCCAAATTCTGATTTTGAAAAAGGTGATGGCATAATTAATATGTTGAAAGACTGGATCTTTTCATTTGGGCCACTTCAGTGAAGGTGTTGGGCCAAGATTCACTCATACACGTTCACTGCTTTGTGCTAGGCCATCAAGGCAATGCAGCTGTAAACCCAGCTGAACCAGCCACTTAAGCCCAGTATATAGCTGCTTTATATTGTCAGAGCAATGCAAAGCAGCTGGAATACAATGGTGAATCTGACCTAGTTACTAATAATTTATATAGTGCCCAAAGTGTGCTAGGCATTTTACTGAAGAGCTAGAGAATACTAGTACCATATCCATAGTAAAGCACGTAGCACACTTTGGGCACTATATAAATTATTAATAGATAATAGGTCAGACTACATCAGATATAATGGGTCATATATATGTGATGTACAGATCATTTGTAATGTGAACAGAGGAACAGGAGATGCACTGGGTGCCTGAAGAGTGGTGGGAATTAGTAATTAACCTCAAGGACCAGGGCCTAACAGAAATTGGTGCCACTGCCATTCTCATGAGTAATCTGTAACATTTTAGGAACAAACACAGGGCCTCACCTCCCTCACCCTGCACATTTGTGTAATGTGTACATATTTTATGTATATGTATAAAGGAATAGATAGATAGGGCCTGATTCTCCTGTGCCTTGCGCCTTGTGCAGTCATGTGCACTTGTGTAAAGTGGGTGTAAAAAGCTACCAAATCCAAACTCTCCATTCATGTGTAGAGGTAGAACATTAGAGCTGAAGCCTGAGCCCCACTGCCCGGGGCTGAAGCTGAATCCGAAGAACTCCACTCTGCACTCACTGCGTGTGGGTGTAGATGATTACATGAAGTGCACGGAAGTGGAGAATCAGACCTATAGTGTTTGTACATACATATGTACATGCTCAGAGAAACGTATTGACCTTTACAGCACTGTCAATAGACTGGTATATTTTAACAACAAACAAATAAAAGAAAAAAAATGCTAAAACCCAGGAAATTTAAGCTAGGTCTTTAAAACAAACCTTAACTCTGCCCTCTTTCTCACTGCACTCCACCTACAAATTGTACACCCAAACCACTCACCACAAAAAACTTACGTTTGCCTTGCTGGGTATACAGATACACTCTAACAGTATGTTTATAAAATGTATAATGGTAACTTTGGCACCAACTTTTCTACTCTAGTTTGTGTTGTAGGAGGCCTCTACTATTATGACATTATCAAGACTGATTAAAATTAGATGTTTATCTTTGGGAATCCATCCCTCATTCTGGGAGGGTCCCAGAACTGTCAATAAAAGGCCCAGCTAGTCTCAAACCCAGGCCTACAAAGCCAGTAGGCAACAGCCATCTCCAGGCTGCCACCCAGTAGCTGCTATGATGAGGGTGTGCTCCACTACCCATGACTAAGGCTATGATTCTGGCACAGATATTTTTATTAGAAGTCACGGACGAGACAAGGGCAATAAACAATAAATCACGCTGAAGCCCGAGCCCTGCTGCCCAGAGCTGGAGCTGAAGTCTGAGCCCCACTGCCCAGGGCTGAATCTGAAGAACTCATGGACATGTCTTAAAATCACGTAATCAGTGACAGAGTCATAGGCCTATCCATGACTTGCTGAGGACACAGACCGTGAAAGTCCCACCTCAAGGGGTCTGACAGGCAGCAACCTCATGGCTCCTTGCCCTTTATAAACCCAAGGGGTGGTCCAGGAAGTGTCCAGGCTACAGTATAGATCTTCTGTAGCTGCCATTATCATTCCTGCTCCCTGGGTGTGTGTAGAGTGGGAAAGAGAAAAGGCACTGGATACCTCCATATTGACACATGACTGAATGATAGACCTGAGAAGAGTTCCAACAACCATAACTGGTCCTACTCCCAGCTCCATGAATAACCTGTGACTCTTTCAGTAACAAGCAAAGGGCCTAGTCTCACAAACAAATGCTTACTACTGAGTGCACAAAGAAACTATCCAAAGTAATAAGCATTAAGGAAATTGGGTCTAAGGAATTGATTTGCACCTAATTCCTTCAAGCCCCTTTGAAACCTCAGCCTATATCCTTTAGAGTTCATAAGGTCAGGGCCCTTTCTAATGTAGAATTAGCCTTCTTTTATGAAAATTGAAGTTAGCTTGCAGCTTGTGACGTTTTATGAAGCCTCTGTGGAACCTGTAATATATACGGGGACCACAACATTCTTTTCAATAACTAAAATCTTTTGCTCCCTAATTTGGTCTAAATATCCCTACACTACATGTTAGTTCTCCTTGAGGCTTAGTGAACAAAACAAGTGTGAAATTTTATCATCCTTTTTTAAAATAATAATAATAATTAATAATAATGTTATAACACCTTTCAGAAAGTGAAAACCCACCACTTTTCCAAAGTCTGATAAACTCAGATTTAACTTAGAGATACAAGGTGGGTGAGGTAATATCTTTTATTGGACCTTTGAGCCACACAGAGCTCTTCTTCAGACTCCAAAGATTGTATCAATCACCGCCAGAAGTTGGTCCAATAAAAGATATTATCTCACCCACCTTTTCTCTCTAATATCCTGGGACAACTACACTGTATTTAAAAATAACTTGTCAATTAACCTTTCAGACTTTACCAAAAACAAACTCTGCTTTGGTAGAGACTATATGTACAAAATTTTATGAAGAAAGCAAGTTTTTAGGAAAGCATAGGGAATCCTAACCAAGCTTATAACAGAAACCAGCTTATGTTATATAGTCTCTGTCCTGACTCAGTAATAGATTGTGTAAGTATTGACTGGGTCCAAGGGCAACAGCAGTAAACTACTGTCAAAGAAATAGAAATTCCAATATGTCACAACCTTAGGAACTACTTTTACTCGAGGGATTTATTTTTATTGCTGTGGCCCTTGGAGACAATCATCATTTGCTTTATTGTCCTTTTGGATTTCTATGCAGTGACTTTTTTGCTCAGAAGGACTTCAATGCATTAAAAGGCCTACCCTGATCAAGAGAGAGTGAGGCCACCTGCTGTCTCCTCTTGCTTACAGGCAGGATAGAGCCAAGGAAAGGCTTTCTGCTTGCTAACAAGATTGGGACAGCCAGTTCATTTCCCCAGTGGAAGACAACAGGGAAGGCAGTTGGTTGCTCTTGAAGAATGTTAAAATGAACTGGATGCTTTGTTGGCCTGTGCATGTCAGAAGCAATTGATGATGTCAGACATAGCCTATCACCCTCTGTTATACATTATTGCCTTCTCAAAGTATACTGTACATATTAAATTGTATTATTTGAAGAATTCACTCAGGGCCCTATATATACAGAACACAAACTCTCAATGGCCCAGTTTTTGTGCATGATATGTCATGCAACTGCACAGAAGGTAATATAGCTTTAGAATGAGTTAGCATAGTATTTAAATTAGCAAATGAAAAGATAATTAGCCCCAAAACATCCCTTTGTTTTTAATATTTCCTGAATTAATCAAAGGCATAAAGAGGCAGTGCTTGAATACTATGGACTGAATCATTATGCTTCGGTGCCTAAAATCAGCCACTAAAGTTAGGCACTCAGTTTTGTGAAAATGATATTCTTGCTATTCATGGGGATGTCTTTCCAGATGTCAAGAAGCAAGCTTTTATGTGACCCTGTTTGAGTGCTGAAGGTCCAATGTATTATTTTACACTTCTTACTGATAATGCTCCTGCAATTTTTCTGTAAAACAAACCGTAATACTTTTAAAGTCGAATGTATATCTGAAAGTAGAAAGATGTATATCTTGCCAAAGTGGCTAAATCTAATGAACAATACATTGCTGCTTTCAGAACTTGCTGTTACATGCCAGTACAAAGATATGTCAAATGAGACAAGACCAACTTGTGGAGAAAGTTATATGACCTTTACATGAGTATTTTTTTACAGCGAGTTTATTTTGCACAATGCTGTACTTATCAATAGCCAAACCAAATCTGATACAGCAGAGATTAAAATAATTGATCAGAACATTACAGACCCTGCATAAAAGAGATAAGCAAGATGATGATGAACAGAGAACATTCCAAATGTGCATTTCATGCACGATCCATCCATCCCTCCACTCCCACCCCCACCCCCACCCATCCATCCCCTAAAACCACACTCACCAACATGGTATATGAGCATCTATCTTGGTATCCTCCAGTAATTCAAAGTTATGCTTCCAGAGTGGATCATCACTGCACATAGCTGGTTATATGGGATGCCCTACAAAAAGTGCCTAGTGTCATCAAGGTGGAAAGAAAGGACACTTTGCTTTAATATGGTGTGCATCTTACTTGAGGCCAGGTACATATAGTCGCATCCAAGATGTTCTGACCTGAATGTAGATAACTGCAGTCCACCTCACCCTGTTCATAAACTGCATTCTATGTTGACATTTCCTATGTTGATCCTTGCAAGGCATCCACACTCCATTTAACTGATGTTAGATATTGGTTCAGCCATGTCAGTGCTGCCTGAATTTGCTTACGTGCAATGTATGTAAAGGGCATAGAATCTCATTTCATTTAGTGCCCTCAAACGTGCAATACCTGTGCTTGGTTACCTTGAGGTACATGTGATACATGTTGTTTTTGTGCATCTACAGAGCGCTGTATTGTGAAAATTGGCAACCTTATTCTTAGAATGGCAAATTCTGCTACTTTAAACCTTCAAATTATTAATGGAGGTGTTGACACAGAATGCCCCTGTTTAAATCCTATCTCCATTGTGATACACTGCACTCAGTCTGAGAGCTATGCAATTTCATTTATGCATAAAATAAAATTAAGGAGGGAAGTAGTCCCCATACAACAGAACATAGACTATTTGTCTTTGTCTTTGAGGGAAAGTGAGTGCCAGGAACTACAAAAACTAGAAAATAATGGCAGCATAGAATAAATGGACACTTCTGAATGGATGTCTCTAATTATTAGCATGAAAAATACAGCTGCAGTTTGAATTTGTGTGGACTGATTGGTAAGTAATAAGATCACTCTTCTTTCATTTTATGAAAACCAGCCCCAAATATGTTCTTCTCTTGATATATCATAAATATTGTATGATAAATGGTGTAGGCAAGAGGCAAAGTTGAGCAGTTCTGGTTCACAGCTCACTCACTCTCTTATCTCAGCATTGCAGGAAGAAGTGTAACATCCCTGGTTATATTCTATGGCTTGAGTGATCCCTTTATCACTTCTTTTCGTTTGGAAAATATGAGTCAGGGAGTCAATAAAGGGCTTTTGGCAGATATCAGATTTGTGATCATTTCTTTTTGTATGACTTAATCTATTGCTTATTAATCTCCTAGTATTGTGCTATGTGATAACTTTTGGTGGTTGTTGTTATTACAGTTATTAATAATATTATATGTGAAAACTTCTTTTAGAACAGCCCCCAATGCAATTCTAAAGTACATATTTGAGATTAATTTGCTGTCATGATTAAAAGAAGATGAGACTCAGTCTTTGATTGCTAAATGTGCAAATCAGTTATTATTTATAGTGATCAGAATTTTACTAAAATGATCACAAATTTTCAAGAGTGCACAAAATTAGTTCTATTGTAAGTTCTTTTGCTGGTTTAGCTTGCAAATAAAACCTATAATATGCCTCCTAAGAGTTTATTAAAAACAAGATGCTTTCAAGATTAAGGTTGATAGATTTTGCTCTTTCATATTCCAAAGTATGGTATATGGGGGTATTTTTCAAACCAGTGCATAGATATTTAGTCACCTGGCTCCCATTATATTAGTGGGAATAGTGTGGCTGTATCACTGTGTATCAATATGAAAATGTAATAAGCTGAAAATGCTATCATATTACTTACCTCTTTAAAAATTAGGAAAAATAAAGACAAATAGAGGAAAGTTAGTTCAGAATGTTTGCCTGTAAGGATCACTTTGGGTTTAGTCACACAAATGTGCTTGCCTCTATAGTTCTGTGGAGCAACAATGACATCCAGTAACCATTTAGCCTTATGAAGGGATTAATCCTATGAATGCTCTAAAGACCACCAATAATAATTGTTAGTAATAATTTAAAAATGAAATCCAAACTCCTCAAAACTCCTAGAACCTTTCTCTAGGTCTCCCAGTGTATTTTGTGCCTAAACATACTGTTGTCTTTCTCAGTTGTTGGCTTCTTGGAATAGGAACTGTGTTCTGTACAATGTCTGAGGACATTGTTAGTGCGTAGTTTAGTACCTCGGTGATTAATTATTTGCCTTATTTGTCTTATCTGCAATTAATATTTTGATATCAAATGTTAGAAATAGAGATGATTGAAAAGTGGTAAAGATTCTTCATGAAAAAATACTAAATTTTCATTCTGCAAGCTCTGACAAGGAATACCCTGTTAGATTTTTTTGCGTGAACATTATTATCAACAAAAATTGCACACTGAATTTTCAAGTCTGGGGGGTTGGTTCTTCTCCCCCTCTTCCCTTCCCCCCTTTTTCGCTCCTCTCCTTTTTTCCTTTTGCCACAGATGACGTGTGTGTGGAGAAGGGGGCAGTGAATGGGTCACGGTCAGTGAAAGGGAAAAAGAGGAAGAAAGTAGGGGAAGGAAAACCCCAAAACTAAAAAACTTAACCCAAAATATTTCATTTGTTTTTTCTCTTTTGGACATTTCAAAACAACAAAAAGTTTTCTGTATAATATTAATTTAAAAGAAAACCTTTTTCTTTTGATTAAACAACTTTTATTCAGAAAAACTCAATCTGCTCCAGTGAGAAGGTAAAATGATAAATATAGTTTGCTGTTGGGACATGTCAGCTATGGCAAGCAGTGAGGGCAAAACACTGGGTAAAAAGAGTCTTAACAATTGTTGACTCTACTTTATGCTGGTAGAATCTTGATAATTATTAGGACTTTTAGGACTATTAGGACTCTTTCAGCATTGACTCTTGCTGTTAGGGACTGTAGAAACTTGGCATTTCATAAGGGTGATGGGCTAAAGTCTGAGTAAATTAGGTTGCTGTTATACTGTACATCAGCAAACCCAAAAGGAATCTACAGCCGAGTAGTAGTAATCTTAGGCCAGAAACTGAACTCTTCTATCAAAGGAAGAAGGAGCAAGATACTATGATGGTGCCTAACACTTGTCTGTCAGGACTGAGGGGATGGTAGCATAATCAAGAAGCAGACAGCTAATAATTGTGAGGTTAGCAAGAGCCCATGCTCTGATTCCTAGGCCTCTCATCACCAAAAAAAGATTAACAAAGAATTAAACAATAATGCTAGGGTGGTAATTATATTAGTCTAGTTTACCTTGCTGCAAATAGGCAATAAAATAGAATCCACGCTTACTAAGTTTATATGTTGGTTTGTAAAATCCTATTTGCTTTTATTAACAAGTGCTTAAGGCTAATTTCTCAGTTGAGATCATAATTTTATCCATTCCTCATGCTGTGCTTTCATCAGTGTTACATTTAGAGGTTGAAAAACCTCATAGATGAAAGGGGCATGGGGTGGCTGCTTTGATTGTTTTTGATAGAATGCCTTAATTAGGTCACTCAAAAAACTGTGTTTTAATAACCTATGTCATTACTGAACAAGAGGGATTTAAATTCTACTATAAAGAGGCTTCTCCAGCATCAGACATCTGTTCTAAAACTTATCATGGCAATATACTCACTGAATTGCATGAACAAATTTGATTAGCTGGAACTTCTGGGAATGGTTTCTAGCTGATTAACCCAGGGACCTTATCTTTAAATATTGGCATTGTATGGATTGACCAAAATCCAAGCAAATGTCAGATATTAGAGACTATAATTAAAAGTTAAGTGGAAGATGAAGGAAACTTAATCTAATGATGAAAACAGGAAACATTGCTAGTATTGTGATATTAGCAGGACCAAGCCAACTAATTTATATTATCATTATATACAGAGCCATAGATTTCTTCATAGATTTTTCTCCCCAAAACTTCTATCCAATCAACTTTTGCTCTATTCTTAGAGATCGTTTTATCATCTTTATAATTTTCTGCTCTTGGTAATGTACATGAGATAAGGTGACCTCAGTACTAATTACTATTAGTGGTGTGGTAGGTTTTTATTATCAAGGAAACATAAATGGCAAAACATGTGGCAATTTAAAGCATCCCTTTGCAATCCACAACAATAGTGCCCTAATGTTCCATACAATTTTAAAGTAGCATCACTGGATAATGTGGTACATATGGTGATCCTAAAAGAAAGGGTTACTATGGAGAATAACTAAAAATAGGGCCTTTAAAATATTTTTGCTGTTTAGGTGTTAATTTATGAAGTGAAAAGGGATTAGTCTCTTCCCACTGGGAGATATTACAGTTTTAAATTAGGCTACCTAGTGTTTTAAAGGTTAGCATTAAAATATGCCCTAACTTTAGAATACAGTGTAGTTGTAGCCATGACAGTCCTAAGCTATTAGAGAGACAAGATAGCTGAGGTAATATTTTTTTTTTATTGGACCAACTTCTGTTGGTGAGAGAGACAAGCTTTCACTCACCAACCAAAGTTGGTCCAATAAAAGATTTTATCTCACCCCACCTTGTCCCTCTAACTTTGGAGTGACAGTCTTAATTTTGATGGGATTGTCCCACCTATATTTATAAATCTTCCTACTCTAGAATGGGATTATGGTGTGGCAGTAATAGCAAGGCAGTTGGCACTAAGACATCTGATTTCTGTTCCTGGATCTCTACTGACTCTCTATGGGACGTGAACATAAAATGGTGGGTTAAGAGACTGATAGTTTTCACCCGTAAAAATAGTCTTTCATTGTCTCAAACACACTGAGACAAGTACGAGCAGTATTACAGAAGGTGCGTTTCCAGAGTGTGGATGTAAGCACAGAACAAACAGATTACAAAGTAGAAGAGAGCAACACTCCCAAATGAGAGAGGGTTTAAAAAAAATGACCTCTCTTGAAAGTGGGATGGAGATTCTCTTCACTACCAGTGGAATGGATGGAAGTAAGAACAAGTAGAAAGCCCCCTTGCTTCCCAGCTGCCATGATGATGGAGTTAGGATGAGCCCCTATTTTCTACCCACAGCTAGGAGGTGAGTTTCCTCAGAGATTAATCCTGTGATTTAGTAAAAGGAAGATTCTGCTGGGAGGGAGCTAGAGGTTTTGTTTTGCTTTTTTCTGAACTGAAGGGTGGCAATTTTAACTCCAGGGTTCACTGTGGTTAGCTCAAAGACAGGTGACACATGTCTTGCAGACAGAGAAAGGGAATCTTGCAGCTGAAAAACTCTTTGCCTACTTAGCCACAGTTGAGCTGAAAGTCTGTTCAAATGCTCTGCGTTTCAATTGGTTAAATCTGTTGTTGGAGAGAGGAGAGAAAAATGTAAATGTGTTCAACAATGTGAAAGGGGCAGCTTGAATAAAGAAAGCTGAAATAGTTTAACTCCCTTTCTCAGTTCTGTCTGAAATTCTCCCAACCATAAAACACATTTAGGGCTTGTACACACTACCACTTATGTTGCTATAACTTATGTCACTCAGAAGTGTGAATAAGCCACCCCCCTGAGCAATGTAAGTTACACAGACCTAAGCACTGGTGTGGACAGTGCTATGCTGGCGGGAGAGCTTTTATTATGTTAGCAGAGGTGGTTTTATTATGCTGATGGGAGAGCTCTGTTCCGTCGGCATAGAGCGTCTTCACCAGATGTGCTTCAGTGGTGCAGCTGCATCGGTGCAGCTGCACTTCTGTAGCACTTCTAGTATAGACTAGCCCTTAGATTCCCAAGCCCATTCACACAGGAATAAAAACCTTGTAATAGAGTCCACATTGCCAAGACTGAGCCAAATTCTCTCCTTATTCACATTCTTATAACACAAATGAAGTGAATAGACGTGGGTGTTAATGAGGCCCTCATGCTCAAGTTTATTCCTGGATTAAGTACGCTGAAATCAAGTTACCCCATGAATGAATTTTTCCCTTGTTTCCTAACATGCTTTCACTCTGTATCTCACACAGCACTGGCAGTCTATAATTCACCAATTCTTTCTTCTGCTGGTGTGAATGCATGAACACTTTATGGGAGACCATTCTTTTATTTTACTGAAAACTATGGCACCACTTGCAGAGAGTAGACCCTATGAAATAACTGTGTTTTAATTAAATTTACACAACTTTTATGATACCATTGAGTAGCCTTCAGCACCATCCAGAGAAACCTCAGATGCATTTCAAATGTAATTAATCTCTAGTGCTCAATGTAGTGTTAGATATGTAATAACACTTTCTGAGTAGAAATCACAGCTTCAGTGAAGAGCCATATTAAAGATGAACAGAACCATTAGTTAGAATTGGTTTTGAAGAGAGCAACTAAGTCTGAACTTTACAAAAAGGAAAGAAACAAAAGGCAAATCTTGCATTAGGTAAAAAAACACTTGCTGTCTTCAGTCTTTCTGTTCTTCTTTTTCAATTTTGCCCCTAGACAAAATGTGTTGTTTTTAAACAATCTTTATTATGCGTGCTATGTTTATTATCCCTTGGATCTAATACTTTTCTGGGACTGTTATCATATTCAGAGCTGAAGAGAACACCACAGGTTCTTAAATACCCAAACCTAAACTCACTTTCAAAAGTAAATATTACTGACATTATTATGCATTATATTCACTACAGTTGCTAACTGGCCAAGAATTTTTACTGTCACATTATCTGTCTGGCAAAGAAGAAGCAATTATATTTCACCTTGAATGAGTTATTCATTTTCCTCTTTGAGTCCTGCCCCCTCCATACTTCCTGATTAATTCCAGAGGTGACTGCCTGACCGGACAGTGTTTGTTAGTGCATGAGCATGAGCTTTGGGAAACCCAGCTAAAAGTCTAACTCAAGTAATATACAAATAACCCTTCTTTCCTCTCTCATACTTTCATTCACTCAGTCTCTGGCTCAGACACATGCATATATGGCGGCTGTTCTTAAAAATCTCACAGTTGCCTTTCTAGCTAAGTAATGTCACTTCAACATTTGTATTATTCCCTATCCTTTCATAGTTACATAGAGCTTAAGGCCAATTAGATCATCTAATCTGAGCTCCTCTATATCACAGGCCATTACATTTGACCCAGCTGCCCCTGTATTGAGCCCAGTGACACTAAAGCATTTGAGTTCTCAGGAGATTAACCTGTGTTGTGCCACAGGCAGAGAACAGGAGATACTGAGGTGCCACCAATGCCCAAGGTTACTACAACGGCAGGGTATTGATTAGGTGAGATGCCCAGATGATCCCAGCAGATGATGCAGCCTCAAAGTACATCTACACAGCATGCTTCTTTTGGCAGCATGTAGGATGCCCCCAGCATGGATATAAATAGCAGGATAGCTGGTGAGGCACGGTTTAGGTGAGTAGAGTAAAAACAGGACTGAAGGGTGTGGATATGTAATAACACACATGCCCTACACACTCTCTACTCATGTAGGCCATGCCTCCCTGTCTACATTGCTATTTTTAGGAGTATAGTGTTTCTCTGCCTCCCTGCTGCAGGGAAAGGCTCTCAGGAGAGGGGTTCCCTGCTGCCTCCCCCCTGCCAGAGCCTTTCCTCCCCACAGTGAAAGGCTCCAGCAGTGGGAGCTGCTGAAGCCTTTCCCCGCTGCCTCCCTGTTGCTGGAGTCTTTCACTGGTATATGTAGCTCCACACTGCAGTATGGATGCAGCCCACTCTTCACTGTGCTGTGTAGTTACACATACACCATTATCAGCGGCGTGTAGTGTGTCGCGTAGACATAGCCTCAAGCTGCAGAGAAGGCAAAAAACTTCCCATGTTCCTGTCTAAGTGACTTAGGGGGAGGAAATTCCTCCCTGACTGTGAGTATGGTGTTCAATTAAACCCTGAGCATGTGTGCAAGACACACCAGCCAGGAACCTGAGAGGGAGGATTCTCTGTGCGCTGTTCCTCCCCATCTGGTGTCCCAGTAGTGTAGTCAAAGGTAAATCCAGGTAAGTGGAATTTACCCACTTCTCATTTGGGGAATATGGAGTTTAGTTAGGTTAGTTTATCCACTTCTTTTGTTACCACTACACCACTATCTTCAGTGCTTCAGAGGAAGGCAAAAGACCCACTAAAACACATCTTCCAAACTACATCAGGGAAAAAGTATAAGGACATTGAAGTAATGCCACAGTAATTCTATGTCTGCAAAGGCAAAATGGGACAGTTTCTCTACACTGTGGATGTATACATTTGAATATGCCCACATGATGGTAGACTATATGATTGATGCCCTTGGACAGGTATTCAAGACTAGAGTGGTCTGGAAAAAGCCAAGGATATCTTATGATCCTTAAGAGTCTAGAAAGAGACTTCCATATTTTGGGAGAAGGGAAGTTCCCTAAGGAATAAGAAAAGAGCTCAGAAGGAATCTTGAGATGCTGGCTTCCTGGCTAGTGGGTGGAAGATGTCTACTCAAGAAAAGGCTCTTCATAAATTCAGGAGAGTAAGGTGCGCAACAGGGCAGAAAACTTTGATAGTGTCTAGATTGGTTCATATATTGGGAACAGTGTATAATATCTTCAGAAATCACCTAGATTATGCAAATAATCTAAAAACTGGTGTTCACTGATACAAGTAATCTGGCAACAGAGGTAAAACCTTTGAGATCCAATAATGCCTTTGTATTCTCTACATGAATTCACTACACTTCACTGAATCCTTAAACCATACATCACAGAAGTTGGAGATGGGAAAGACTAACGATGTTGTCACTCTAAAATATTATGCTCATTCATTTACAAACTGATACGTAAGGAAATTGTACTTATTGCACTGTCCGGGTTATCCATTCCTCCCTGAGCCTAATTGATACAATCCCTTTTTCTGTCAACTGTAGGTGACAATCATGCTTCCACTATTAGATACTGTCATCCCCTTAAACATCAGCTGTTTCACACAGGTGCACTTCACATAATCTATGACCTGGTCACTAAGGTAACCTATTGTATACAGAAGAGAATAGCCAAATGTGTTCTCTTTTGCATAATCAGGCTGCCAGAGCAACTGATATGGCATATCTCAAACTGCACTCTCTCTCAGGTCAGCCTGATGATCAGGAAGAAAGACAAAACACCCAAGCATGGTTCAGGTGTATCTGAAAAACTGAAAGAGGGAATTGGTTTTTCAGTGAGTATTTTGCTGTGAGAAGGAAAGAGTTGAACATACATGACTAGAGACATACAAGGGACATTCGGTAGTACAATATCCTGCACATATAATTAATATTATTAATAAGCAGTATAGGTCCAGATAGTGACATTCCTACACACAATACCATACTCCATGAGTAGTTCCATTGACTGCAATGTTTTTTTTTTTTTATGTAGGACATTATTCAACTTGAGTAAGGGTAATACAATTTGGCCCACAGCTAGCAATTGCAAAAGCCCCAGAAAGTCAGGCAATGATTGATGAGCTCTGTTTAAATAGCACCATAACCAACCTTTTCCAGGCACAAGTCTTAAAATACAAGCATCAACAAGACTCCACAGAAGGAAAAAGCAGAGTAATACATTAATGTGGTGTGGAAAACAATGTAATGTAGAATGATGAGAACGCTAAAGTTCCCAGGATGAGCTAATCTAAAGGTGCAGCTCAATGGAGCATATGTATTAAATGATAGTGGGGTCACTTTTGTATTCCAGGGGCATAGCAGGGATTTGGCTGATAGGAGCGTATTTTCCATTTCCCTTGGCTATACTGTAGATCACACAAGGAACATTTTTACAGAGTAAAAAATGGAACAGAAAAAGTCATGAAAATGGGATAATTTTTTATGAGAGCCAGTCCACTGTGTTGGATCATCTAGTCTATCCTCTGCCCATTCAGGATTATTTTCTAAAATACATTTGCCAATGGTTTGTCGACATATTGAGATTCAGCATAATTTTTCTTTGATATTATTATTGGATACAATTATGCAGTTTAAACCATGACTTTATTGTGCCATCTTAGAGTGCTTAATTATGGTAATATAGTCCTGTGTTTAGCATATAGGAAGGGAGCAGGAAACTGTGTGTATGTGCTGAATCAATATTTAAGTGAGATGTAAATTTATAGGTATAGGTTTCAAACAAGTAAGAAAATTAAGGGATAGCACAAACTAGTATTCCTGGAGGGCTTGGACCTGTGTAAAAAGATACTTCTGTACAGTGGGTAAGAAAAAATTGCACTGGTTGGTGATAGAGTTCTCTGTCTCAATGGAATGGTGAGTGTGGGAACATTCCTAGCTTTGCTGGTGGTTCAGTATGTCAGTGGGTTTTGAAGTTCTTTCCATTAGCCTCGAGCAGGGGTAGTCAATTATGTGTTATCAATGTCCAAATTTCTTGGTCAAGGTATAATCAAGGTCCATACTCCAGAGAAAATCATAAAAAAATTACAACAAACATGATAATAAGTAAATAAAAATATTTTGGAGTCCATTCAAAAGTATCTGCCAGTCCGGATTTGGCCTGCAATCCTCCTATTGACTACACGGCATAATGTGGATAGCGAACCTTGGTGAGAGCTGGACACACCCAAGATACCTGTAAACCTGCTGGATGTATATATTTCTAATGCTGATTCCAATGTTTTCTACTGGAAGACAAGTCTGTTGCAATGTGCTCCTGTAATCTCCATGTATAACTTTTTACCCATAAACTGTTTTTTTTTAATACTAATGTCTGCATTCCACACTGACAAGCACCTGCATGGTTATGTCTCCTCAAGATCCATTCATTTCAATTACATTTTTCACAGAAAACTTTGACTTGGTTGTGATAACAAACTTATTATTAACTTATTTTTTTCACATCAAAATTGTCATTAAAATTATTATTTAAACACTTCTGTAAATGTTTTACATTACGCATATAGATTTTTATGTAGATAATTGTCATAATTGTTCACATTATATGGACCTTGAGCCACAAGAAAGATTAAGAGTAAGAAAATTTTCACATGAGAGTGTACTTAGCTTATGAAATATAACATTTTAGGGAAAACCTTAATTGTGGATTACTATGCAACGTATAGGCAGTTACTTATCATCAGATTTTCTTTTCTTGTGCTGTGATGC
The DNA here is from genome assembly GCF_002925995.2 of Terrapene triunguis. Lineage (NCBI taxonomy): Eukaryota > Metazoa > Chordata > Testudines > Emydidae > Terrapene > Terrapene triunguis. Next base: position 48,413,951 of record NW_020664447.1, read on the forward strand.
TGCTTCTAGTAACAAAACCTTGATTTATTGGATTACATGATACAATAGAAAAAATTGATCTGGAATGTTTGACTACTTTTGAAAGACAAGAACTGAATTTCAAAATGAGCTTGGTCATTTTGACAAACGGTAAGTTATCCATTGCTTTTTATGACTATATCAAACCATTTTATTTTTCTTTTAAAGAGCTCCTAGTACATTTGGGAAAATATTATGCTGATTTTTGTTTCTCATGTTTCCCTAAATCAAACAAAATAAGTGATTATAAGGAATCCGATACTTTTTTAAGAATAGCAAAATAAATGGTAACAAAGTATTCCCCCCCTCACCAAGCATGGAAAAGTTGTATTGATGAATCACTTCAGACAATGCTAATGAGCAGTATGAGCGGTTCACAAGAAAGGACATTGACAGGAGAGATACTATTACTAATTTATTTGTCTTTTTATGGTTCAGTTAGGAATATCTTAGGGAGTATAGCACATGTCAGCCTTGTCAGACATTACACCGTACCTGTCAGCGTTTTGATTGATGTACAAGCACTACCTGCTCATGTTTGCCCTTCCTTTCAGTTGAGTGCACACAGGTAAGACAGCTTGTTGGTAATTTTTATTTAATGCTTTCAGTATCTCTGGCTGCTCTTTTATTGAAAGTTCTGACAGTAAGAGATTCCACTCCCCAAGATTTCCAAGATTTCTACTGCAAACATTTCACCACTCAAACAAGGTTTTCCTTGGGGATTAGAGAGCTTTTTACATTCTTTGCCAATGCCTTGTGATCTCAAAGACAACTGTTTAGGTTGTTTGATTAAAAACCCCCGACAATCTCCTTTGGAAAGCTTGTCACGAAGAGAGAAAGCCAAAGGAATTAAGGGTGCAAGTGGTATGGCAGTGCTCAAGGGATGGTTTGGTTCACTTTTCAGTAAAAACTGTCAATGTTTTTTGTTTTTGTTTTCATAGTGTGCTATGTCTTCAGTCTCGATTTATCCAGATGAACATATTCCATTTTGAAGAATCCTATGCCGTAAATTGTTTTTATTTAACCAATTGTCCAGCAAGGAAAGCATGACCATCACCTAGATCCAACTCTTAACTCTAATCTCTGCTCCACAAGATCTCAAGTCAATTATCTGTGATTGATTTTGTGCTCAGTAGACGATGAAAATCTTTGAACTTGGCTCTTGTTCTCCAAACCAGAACAGATTATAGTTTGCATGGATAGTGGTAGTACATAGAACCTCCAAAAATATAAGCCAGTGTTGAAAATGAACAGAGATCAATAAAGTGATAATTTCTCCCAGTTTTACCAGGACAGTCCTGGTTTTTCACATCATGCCTGCAAACTTCTTTCCATACATGTGAAATGTCCAAGTTTTTCATTTCATCAATCAAAATATTTTTAACAACTACAAAATATTTGTTCCAGACCTATTGCTATACAAAATAGAATTGGCTGTTTACAAGAACAAACAGTCCAGTGGAAAGAGTGTTCACTGTGATGATAAAAGTCAAATGACTGGAGATACAATTTGTGCTAGCTTTTGCTTCCCGAGTGCCAAGTTATTTAGTGTTTCATGACAGCCTCATTCAGAACACTATGCTACTCCACTCTGAGAATTATGCATGTGTCACTGTTTAGTCAGAAGCTGGCAATAGCAAAACCTACACACAGGGCCGGCTCCAGGCACCAGGCACCCAAGCTGGTGCTTGGGGCGGCACCTGGAGGGGTGCGGCGGGGCGCTCCGGCCGCGGGGGAGAGCGGGGCCACAGCAGGGCTCGCCGCCCTCCCCCGGGCGCTCTGGCCGCCCTCCCCCCGGCCTACCGGGGCTCGCCGCCCTGTGCTCTGGCCGCCGGGGGGGGAGAGCCGAGCCCCAGCCGGGGCTCGCTGCCCTACCCCCGGCGCTCTGGCCGCCAGAGGGGGAGAGCCGAGCCCCAGCCAGGGCTCGCCACCCTCCCCCCAGGGCTCCGGCCGCCCTCCCCCCCGGCGCCCTGCCCCCAGCGCTCTGGCCGCCGGGGGGGAGAGCCGAATCCCAGTCCCCGCCGGGGCTCGCCGCCGGGCGGAGAGCCGAGCCCCCGCCGGGGCTCGCTGCCCTCCCCCCGGGGCTCCGGCCGCCTGGGGCGGCGAAAAAGCCAGAGCCGGCCCTGCCTACACACATTTTAAAAGTGTCCTTTTGTCATTTGTATAACTATTTTGCAACTGTATAACAAGTACCCCAGTTTTTTATTTTGAAAATAGTCAACTTTGAAAGTAGTCAACAATTAGCAGAGATTGATATTTTCAATAAATTATGCACATCTTTAATCTTTCATGATTTGGTAGCAATACAGCCATTAGTGTCTCAGAGCTAGATTCCACCCCCACTTCTGCATTGCTAGAAATGGAAATAAATGAATTCTAACTATGCAGTCATTGGTTAGGCTGTATTCAAAAATGTGGACCTGGAAATGTTTGTCTGGCACCCCTAGGAATGCACATGTAAAAAGGGGGGGTTGTCTTTGCCTGAAAAATATATATTCAGAATTTCACATATTAAACTCAGAAGGAACTGTGGGCAAATGTGTGATTGTAACTTACCTTGGAGTTAGCATGAGCGTAAATTCCCAATCGGCTCAGCTCTAGTTATTTTGTCCCTATCAAACCCTTACTTTGTGGTAGTGGCTAGTTTGATTTTTATGCAGGGCAGCAAAAGGGATGAATGAATGTTTTGGCAGTATATGTACGGAGGAGCAAAAATGGATCTGCCATTGGGAAGAGTTAGAGGTTGCTGCTGGGTAGCTTAAGTTTTGAGGATACAGAAATATATACAAACTTGAATCAGGGAATGAAAAGAACTTGTTCATAGATGTTGAAGACAAGCCTGTTGCACCTTATACGTTCAAGAAGTCATTCCAGAATACTAAGTCTTTCATATGGATTGTCATACTGGTTCAAGGCTATTGCTCCCAGCATTGTCAGCCACACAAATATGGGCATAAGGGGAGCTTTCACTTTTTTTAATCGCATCCTAATTTTTGCCTTTAAGAATGGTTTAATTGATTGGAACAGACTTTTCTTTTCCCACATTTTTCCCATAGGGGTCAGTCCTGGGTCTGGTACTATTCAGTATTTTCATGAATAACTTGGATAATGGAGCAGAGAATCTGCTTATAAAACTTGCAGATGACACTGAGCTGGGAGGACAAGATTAGAATTTGAAATGACCTTGACAAATTGGAGAATTGGCCTGAGATCAACAAGATGAAATTCATAAAGATGCAAAGTACTACACTTAGGAAGGAAAATTCAAATGCACAATTGCAAAATGGGGAATAACTGGGTAGGCAGTAGTATTGTTGAAAAGGATCTGGGGATGATAGTAGATCGCAAATTGAATACAAGTAAACTATGTGGTGCAGTTGCAAAAAAGGCTAATATTCTGGGCTGTATTAATAGAAGGGACATAGGAGGCAATTGTCCTGCTCTGCTCAACACTGGTGGGGACCCAGTTGCGCACTGCGTCCAATTCTGGGTGCCACACTTTAGGAAAGATGTGGACAAATTTGAGAGACTCCAGAGGAGAGCAACAAAAGTGATAAACATTTTAGAAAACCTGACCTATGAGGAAAGGTTAAAAAAATCTGGGAATGTTTAGTCTTGAGAAAAGAAGACTGGGGGAGAGGGGGAGGTCTGATAATAGTCTTCAAATATGTTAAGGGCTGTTATATAGAGGATGGTGATCAATTTTTCTCCATATCCACTGAAGGTAGGGCAAGAAGTAATGGGCTTAATATGCAGCAAGGGAAATTTAGATTAGTTAGTTGGAAAAATCTTACTAACTGTAAGGGTAGTTAAGTTCTGGAATAGGATTTCAAGGGAGGTTGTGGAATTCCCATCACTGGAGATTTTAAGAACAGATTGGATAAGCCCCTATCAGGGATGAAACTTATTTGGGCCTGCTTCAGTGCAGGGTGCTGAACTGGATGACCTCTCAAGTTCACTTCCAATCCTACATTTCTATGACTTTTTTTTTTTGGCCCTTGTAGACCTCTCCATTCCACTGTTATGATCTGAGCACCCTGCTTCATATCCAGATTACATAACATAAATATAAGGTAGACAGGAGAGCCCTGTTCTGCCTTTTCCCCTTTCAGCACTCCATTTCCTAGTGGGAAAGTTAGAGGATCTCATTCTGTCTACATCCTCCTTTCTTTTCCAAACTGGGATAATCCAAAAGGGCATTGTCAGGTGACATTAGAGGAGTGGTGGCATTGTTACTGAGGGAGTTTCACAATGGAAAACAGGTCAACCTTTCCTCCCAAACAATGTTTAAATCAGATTTTTAAAAACATTTTAGAAGCGTCTGATGTGTATTTTTACTGCAATGTTGCTGTGGTTATTCTGAGATCTCATTAGTCTCACAGGGAATAATTTTCCTGACAAAAATGTGGTTCTGGTGCATCTCTTGGAGGAATTATAGCAGTCCTATGGTTTCTATGAGCTCTCATGTTTTCAGGATGATATCACCTATGAAAACCATGCCTTTGGAAGGATTCTTGCTCTTAGGCAATCTCTACAGTAAGCAAAATTGGGTCTTTGAAGTTTGAATGTGAATTGTGATGAAAAATGTAGGCATTTATATACCAAGCATAGAAACTCTACTGAAAAATTCATTCAGTCTCTGGTTGATTCTAATAACAACATAGCATGAAAATACAGGTGCCAACATGCCTTGCAGATATTAAAAAATATAATAAACTAAGTCCCTGCACGATTCAGAGAACTGTCGGAATTGGGAACCAAAGACCAAATTCTGCCCAGAAATATACATGTATAACTCCTATTGAAATGAATGGGCATGCTGGCCCACAGTACTATTGTGAGGCTTAATTTGGTGATGTTTGTATTGCACTGAACCCTCCCCAGATGGAAGGGATACAGGAGTGCAAAGTATTAACATCATTCTATCTAAGGCCTGGTCTACACTAGGCTTTTATGTCGAATTTAGCGCCGTTATATCGAATTAACCCTGCACCCGTCCACACCACGAAGCCATTTAGTTCGACATAGAGCCCTCCTTAAATCGATTTCTGTAATCCTCCACAACGAGAGGAGTAGCGCTAAATTCGAAATGGCCATATCGAATTAGGCTAGGTGTGGATGGAAATCGACGGTAATAGCTCCGGGAGCTATCCCACAGTGCACCACTCTGTTGACGCTCTGGACAGCAGTCCGAGCTCGGATGCTCTGACCAGCCACACCCCGGGAAAATTTGAATTCCTTTTCCTGTCTGGGCAGTTTGAAGCGCAGTTTCTGTTTGGACACCGTGGCGAGCTCAGCAGCAGTGGCAGCAGTGGCAACGATGCAGAGCTCTCCAGCAGAGATGGCCGTGCAATCCAATAGAAAGAGGGCCCCAGCATGGACGGATCGGGAAGTCTTGGATCTCATCGCTGTGTGGGGAGATGAGTCCGTGCTTTCCGAGCTGCGCTCCAAAAGACGGAATGCAAAGATCTATGAGAAGATCTCTAAAGCCATGGCAGAGAGAGGCTACAGCCGGGATGCAACGCAGTGCCGCGTGAAAATCAAGGAGCTGAGACAAGGCTACCAGAAGACCAAAGAGGCAAACGGACGCTCCGGATCCCAGCCTCACACATCCCGTTTCTACGAGGCACTGCATTCCATCCTAGGTGCGGCCGCCACCACTACCCCACCCCTGACCGTGGACTCTGAGGATGGGATATTGTCCGCGGCCGGTTCCTCAGCGGACGGGGAAGAGGAGGAAGGAGATGAGGAGGACGAGGCAGTAGACAGCGCTTACAACGCTGATTTGCCCGACAGCCAGGAGCTCTTCATCACCCTGACAGAGATCCCCTACCAACCCTCCCCAGCCGTTACCCCAGACACAGATTCAGGGGAAGGATCAAGCAGTAAGTGTTTTAAATATCCAAACATTTATTTACAACATAACTGGCATATTTAAAATATTAACAGTAGCTAAAGTGCTTTAAAACATGTAAACATTTATTTGCAACAAAACAGGAAGATTGAAAATATTAACAGTGGGTAAAGTGCTTAAAAACATGTAAACAGGAAAGTCAAACAAAAGGGGAATCAGTGCAAAGTGTATCATGATTACTCCGTCTTTGGGCGCCTCAATATATAGTCCGAACCATTTTAAAAAAATCTCACAATGTCCGCTTCATGATTATAGTGCCCAAAACCCTGCAGTCATTTGTCCCTCCAAGGGCACCTAAGCCAAGAACTGGTCAATGTAACCGGGGATCGAGGCGACATCCTCCGGGGAGAACTCCTCATACACCTCCTGCAGGTGTTTTTCAAGCCTCATCAGCAGGTTCCTGGGCAGGGACAGCTTATTAGGCCCCCCGTGGTAGGACACGTTTCCCTGCCACAACGCCAGCAGGTACTCCGGGATCATGGCCTTGCACAGCAGTGCAGCAAATGGCCCCGGTTTCTGCAGGCTGTCCCGGAGCATCTTCTCCTTCTGGCTCTCGGAGACCTTCAGGAGGGTGATGTCAGGCATGACTCCCTGCTGTGAATTAGGTAGGGGAAAGTTAGTATTGGGACTGCTTGCCCGTCCCTTTACAGAACTGCAACCGCCGGTTTACAGCCACGCGGTTTACAGCCGCGAGGGGCTGGGACAGGGCCAGAGTTCATGCTTGCAGGATTGCTGCCAGCAGAGACTCGCATTGCTTTCTATGTGAAAGGAGGCCAGTGCCACTCTTAAAGTTTTAAGCGGCCACAAGTCTACGGCTTACCATGTTTGCCATCTAGACAAAGTCCGGTGTCCTGCCCTGCTCCTCAGCTCGCCACAGCAAGACCGCAGGCACTGTAGGCGAGGGCCGAAAATTCGACCTTGTCCTCAGTGCGCGTGTGATAGGTGCTCTGCATGGTCTTGTTCACAGAGAAAGACTATGTTCTCTGTTCACAGATACATTGCTCTGTCTCAGGAATTCACTCCCTTTTTCCAATTCCCACAGCCACATCTGCCCAGAGGCTAGCGCACATTAGGAGGAGGAAGAAGAGGACACGGGAAGACATGTTTGCTGAACTAATGGAATGCTCCCGAGCACAGGCAGCCCAGCAGACACAGTGGAGGGAGAACTTGTCCCAAATGCACCGGGCAAACATTGAACGGGAGGAGAGGTGGCGACAGGAGGACAGGCAGGCTACTCAAACGCTGCTTGGACTAATGAGGGAGCAAACGGACACGCTCCGCCGCCTTGTGGATGTTCTGCAGGACCGGAGGCAGGAGGAGAGAGCCCCGCTGCAGTCTCTCTGTAACTGCCCTGCCCCGCCACCAAGTCCCATACCCCCCTCACCCAAAGTCCAAACACGGAGGGGTGGAAGGGGCCGGGAAAAATTTCACTCCACCCCTGCGGACTGCTCTACCACTAGAAGGCTCTCATTCCCCAAAATTTGAAAAGTCCTTTCCTACCCGCCTCACACAAGACCCCGTCCAAGTTTCACCCCCCCGTTCCATGTGCGGTTGTTAATAAAGAATACGTTTCTGTTCATTTCTGTTTCCATCCTCTTCTTTTGGAGGGGAGTCTGTCTGGAGGGGGGGGAAGGGCCTTGGTCATTGGACAGGACAGTCACCTTTAGCAGGGGGCAGGTGCAGCAGCAGGGCACATATACAGTGCAGTGACTAGTTATCCTGGTCAGTCTGGGAGGTGGTTTTCATGTTCTGTGTGGTGGGGGCGGTGGTGTTGCTCTGTGACTTGGTGGCGGGGGAGGGCAGTTACAGATCTTATGCAGCGGTCCTTACCCTGGATCACAGAGCCGCGCAGCAGGGGATCTGTAACCCTCCTCCCCCTGCAAGACAGTCACATAGCCGACACATACACGCAGTCCCGGCCAGGAGGGCTGGCAGGCTCCGTTGAAACAACCAGTCCACCATCGCGGAGCCTGTCATTCCTGGAGTTTAGAAGCATCATTTGCATCACAACCCTAAACCCGCTCCCCGCCACAGTCTGCGTCCCAGGTTTAAAACATTCCCGTGAAAACAGTAATAAAGACAACGGTGTCCATGAACAAAACAGAACAGATTTTATTTTTTGGGAAGGGGGTGAAGGGGGTATGTAATTGGAGAGGATAGTCGACGGCAACTGGGTAAAGAAACGGGGGCAAGTTCAGCTTCTGTGTCCACAAACTTAAAAGTCAATGGGTACCCTGCTCAGCCTTGAAACTGGCTTTCAAAGCCTCCCGGATGCACAGCGCGTCCCGCTGGGCTCTTCTAATCGCCCGGCTGTCTGGCTGGGCGTAATCAGCAGCCAGGCTATTTGCCTCAACCTCCCACCCCGCCATAAAGGTCTCCCCCTTGCTCTCACACAGATTGTGGAGCACACAGCAAGCTGCAATAACGATGGGGATATTGGTTTCGCTGAGATCACAGCGAGTGAGTAAGCTTCTCCATCTCCCCTTGAGACGGCCAAAAGCACACTCCACTACCATTCTGCACTTGCTCAGCCGGTAGTTGAACAGTTCTTTTTCTGTGTCCAGGGCGCCAGTATAGGGCTTCATGAGCCAGGGCATTAGCGGGTAGGCTGGGTCCCCGAGGATCACTGTAGGCATCTCCACATCCCCAACAGTTATCTTGTGGTCCGGGAAGTAAATACCTTCCTGCAGCCGTCTAAACAGACCAGAGTTCCTGAACACGCGAGCGTCATGAACCTTGCCCGGCCATCCGACGTAGATGTTTGTAAACCGTCCCCGATGGTCCACCAGTGCTTGCAGCACCATTGAAAAGTACCCCTTTCTATTGATGTACTGGCTGGCCTGGTGGCCCGGTCCCAGGATAGGGATGTGAGTCCCATCTATAGCCCCACCGCAGTTTGGGAATCCCATCGCAGCGAAGCCATCTATGATGGCCTGCGCGTTTCCCAGGGTCACTACCTTTGACAGCAGTACCTTGACGATTGCCTTGGCTACTTGCATGACAACAACCCCCACGGTAGATTTGCCCACGCCAAAGTGGTTCGCGACTGACCGGTAGCTGTCCGGCGTTGCAAGCTTCCAGAGGGCTATGGCCACTCGCTTCTGGACAGTCAGGGCTGCTCGCATGCGGGTGTCCTTGCGCTTCAGGGCAGGGGACAGCAACTCACAAAGTTCCAGGAAAGTCCCCTTCCGCATGCGAAAGTTTCGCAGCCACTGGGATTCATCCCAGACCTGAAGCACTATGCGGTCCCACCAGTCCGTGCTTGTTTCCCGGGCCCAGAATCGCCGTTCAACAAAATCCACATGCCCCATTGCAAACGTGATGTCCTCGGCGCTGGGTGTCGTGGTTTCTGACAGCTCTGTGCTACTCTCCGACTTCAGGCCCTCACTCCGCTGCCGTAGCCTCCTCGCCTGATTTCTCTGCATCTGCCTCTGGGAAAGGTGTATGATAAGGTGCGAGGCGTTGAGAACGGCCACAACTGCAGCGATGGTCGCAGCGGGATCCATGATCGCAGTGCTGTGGCGTCCGCGCTGTCACTGATCAAAAAGTGCGCGAACTGATTTCCCGCCGGCGCTTTCAGGGAGGGAGGCAGGGCGGTAGTGACTGACGGATGACGACAGTTACCCAAAAGCACCCTCGCCACAATTTTTTACCCAGAAGCCATTGGGGGCTCGACCCAGAATTCCACTGGGCAGCGGGGACTGCGGGAACTGTGGGATAGCTGCCCACAGTGCACTGCTTCCAATGTCGACGCTTTCCCTGGTAGTGTGGACTGACAAAGTCGAATTACTGTCCTTAGTGTAGACACACACGTTCGACTTTCTAATATCGATTGCACATATTCGATTTAACTAAAATCGAACTACTCTCGTAGTGTAGACATACCCTAAGGGCATAATTTGGCTTCAGGACTCTATCAAACTATCCCTTCAGCTATGTTCATATATTCTCATTAAGGGCCTGATTCTAACCCTCTTAGTCATATTTAGTAGTATCTTAACCTGGCCCCAGTTCAGCAAAGCAAACTCATAAACCCCACTGAAGTCAATGGAACTTAAAGATGTGTTTAAAGTTAAGCATGTGGTTAAGTGCTTTGCTGGAGAGAGATGGACTTAAGCACATGCTTTAAAATAAGTGTGTGCTTGGGTGCTTTGCTGAATCAGGGCCATCATACATTCCTATTGATCATGAGGGTGGCACAATCAGTTTAATCCCTGAAGTTAATGGCAAAACTCCCAGGGACTTCAGTGGGGCCAGGATTTCACCCCAGGCCTCTAATGAACTGAAAGATCATCTCATGCCGTGGGTGAGTAACTAAGCAAGTCTATAGAACTATCCTTTTTTTAAACAAATGTGTTTACTGTTGTAAGACTTTTTCTACCAACCCCAATAAAACATTTAAAAATAATCTCTATAGCAATAACAAGTGCTGCATTTCACAGATGAAAAGCTAGAAAGTTTCAACATGAAACATTCAATAGCACACTGAAGAGTATTAAATTGTTATTTTAATCCATTGCTATTGCTTTTATTCAAATGCATTTTGTGTGAAGCTCTTGCAAGTTGCTGAACTGACATCTCTGCAGACTGAAATCATTTCTCCACAGAACATGTGCAGCACAACAAGCAGCAGTACCAGCTTTCTGCACCTGCCCAGAGATGTTCCTCAACTTTGTACTGAAAGAGCCACCACTAAGGAGGAAAGGGTTTTTCATTATCTGGGCCCATTTTTTATCTCGAGGCATTAGGCTTCTTTGCTGAGACTGTCAACAGAAGAGCCAACTATTGTTCTTTGTGGAACCAGTGGGGTTTATTTTAGTTTTTTATTTGGACACTTGTCCAGTGGCAACTGTATTGTAACCACAAAACCAGTTTCAAATAGCTCATGAAACACCCTGCAGATGGTAATAATTCTGGTCACTATAAACCTGATCCAGTTTTGGACTAGTATCCTAGGCTAACTATCAGATTAGCATTCCATGGATTGAGCTCATCCTATGTTACTTATTATTAAAATTATAATTCAAACCAATACAGCAGTCTGATATTCATTACATAAGAAGAGAGGAAAAACAAGTAAGTATAGATGTCTTTAGTGACACACATACACATAGCACTGCATCCCTTAAGATTAAAGATAAAAAATAATAATTAACCAACAATATTAAAATTCCTGGTGTAATTCTCCATAGCTAAACCAAGTTTTTCAATAGCAGGGTTGCTGTTTGATATGGTTTTCTATCAGTGTTATTGATTATGTCAATGTGCCTAGATTCTTTTGTGCAGAAATCAGTTAACATTTTTTATTTACAGTCATTTGAGTTTTTTGTTCCTTTCCATCTCTTAGTCACAGGGTTTAAGACCAGAAGGACAACCAGATCACCCAGTCTGATCTCCTGTATAATACAGGCCACCAACACCATCCTGCCATCTTTACACTAAGCCCAACAACTAGTGTATTACAGTCCTCAGGAGACTAAACTATGGACCACAGGTAGAGAATAGGAGGAGCCGAGGTGCATCAATGCTTGAAGCCCCTGCAACTGCAGACAATTGAACGCTATATATATATATAGAGAGAGAGATTATACACAGATTATCCAAGCAAATGACCTGCATCCCAAACTGCAGAGGAAGGCAAAATCCCTCCAAATTCACTTCCAACCTGACCTGGAGGAAAATTCCTTCCCAACTATGAATATGGTGATCAGTTAGACCTAAGCATGAGAACAACAACCAGCCAACCAAGCACCTGCAAGAGAAAATTCTGATTACCATCTCAGAGCGCTGGTCTGCCCTGTATCGTGTCCCATCTCCAGCTGTGGCCATCTCTGAAAGTTCAGTGGAAAGGGACAACACACTACATCAGGAGGGAAAAAATCTCCTCTTGACTCCTACAGATGCTTGGCTGAAGCTCTGAAGCATGATATTTTAGGAATGTAAGACACAACCTGGAAAGGATTCCCAGGGATGCTGAGCTTCTCTTAACCTGTTTTCCTCTCGGGCCGAAAACCTAGCAATAATGTGTTCCACAGAGGTTTGACCCTGAATTAGTATTTTTACAGAATAATAAGAAATTATGAATAATATCATATTTTACCAGTGAGCACCACACATTTGCTAGTTCCTATGATTCTGTAATGGCATCAAAGAGAATAAACTGATGCTTAGACAGATCTGTGACGTTGTGCAGTCTATATGGTTTTATAAAAATATAAGTGAATGTAATGTAATTGGGATATGCTTCATGCAAAAGGTCTCTTGTAAGGTATCATTACAAAGCTCATAATCTACTGAGTGTGATCATCCTATTTGTAGAAATGTACCACTCTTGTATCTAAAACTAGAAATATAAAACATAACTCTGAGGGCCTATTGTAATTATGTAAAGTGTGGGCCATTAAGGATGGTTTGGAATCTTGATGACTCCCATTGTCTGCAGATGGCTGTATTTACCTTTGAGTCTTCCTGTATATGTGTGTGCTGGCAAGTGAGTAATGAAGTCTTGCAGTGACATGTGATCATGTCACCTGAACTGGAATCCATCTTTAACCTGGTGCTTTTCCAGTGAGGGGGGGTGAAAACCCAGAGGGACAAAGAGTTCCCGCCTTATGCAAAAGATATATAAAGGGGTGGAAGAGAGGAGAGAGAGAGAGGAGCCATCATGGAGAATCCCCTAGATAACACCTAAGCTGGAACAAGAGCTGTACCAGGGGAAAGAATTGTGCCCAGGCCTGGAAGGTGTCCAGTCTGAGAAAAACTTACTGAAGCATCTCTGAGGGTGAGATTATCTGTATTTAGTTTGATTAGGCATAGATTTGCGCATTTTATTTTATTTTGCTTGTGACTTACTTTGTTCTGACTGTTACTACTTTGAACTACTTAAATCCTACTGTCTGTATTTAATAAAATCACTTTTTATTTAGTAATTTACTCAGAGTATGTATTAATACCTGGGGGAGCAAACAACTGTGCATATCTCTCTATCTGTGTTATAGAGGGCGAACAATTTATGAGTTTGCCCTGCATAAGCTTTATGCAGGGTAAAACGGATTTATCTGGGTTTAGACCCCATTGGAAGTTGGGCATCTGAGTGCTAAAGACAAGCACACGCCTGTGAGCTGTTTTTGGGTAAACTTGCAGTTTTGGGACAAGTGATTCAGACCCTTGGTCTGTGTTGGAGTCAGACAGGAGTGTCTGACCTAGCAAGACAGGGTGCTGGAGTCCTGAGCTGGCAGGGAAAACAGAAGCAGGGGTAGTCTTGGCACATCAGGTGGCAGCTCCCAAGGGGGTTTCTGTGATCCAACCCGTCACAAGATCACTATGAAGGAACTTGGGTAACAGGGGTTAATTCCTGTATCACAATAAAGCAAGGGCACTTTATCAAAGAAGGAAGTGCGAAATTTATATATGCCCAGAAATGACTTCTGACTACAATACTTTTATTTTAACTTGCACATTATCCCCTTCTCAAAGCGGAATAACTGTTTTGATTGCAAATCTGTATTTTATAAAAATCTTTTTTATTTGGCTTTTTGAATCCCTACAAGTCCATAAAAGTTTTTTGCCTAATAACTACATTAAATAATTACTGATAACTAGTGACAGGTTAAGGTGACACAAATCAACTACATTCTTCAGTGCCTCTAAATCATCCACTGAATCATCAGAATTTACACAGTGAATTCTTTTATGTGATCATTAACAAAACAGCAAAGCCAGAGACATTAAAATCTGAAAACAAGGCAACAGAATATCTGAATGTGAAATATGTTCTGGGAGCAAAGCACAGACAGATCTTTGAAGAAAGCCAAGACTGCATGGAAACAAAAGCTTTAATTTATAAATGTGAGATGGAATGGATAACTTGAATTCTTGGATAAGATATTCATTGGGTAATGTCAGGTTTATTGAAAATAAAGCCACCACCGTTTAGATTCCCTTATGGAACATCACCGCAATATGGCATGAATCACTAAGACCTGATGGAATGATGGTCCAAGCCCAGTTTTGCCCAGCTGGTTCTGGTTGGGTACTCAGCGTTCAATTAGTCTCATGAAGAATGACAGGATGAGAGTAGCTGTGATTGTTGCAACCTTCTTGAGTTGCATGAAGAGGCCCACCAAAAAGAAGGGTTTAATAATGCATTAAGTCACTTTCTATACCCAGGGACTGGATTTCGGTTATTGTTCTTCTAGTGCATAAATCATAAGAGTTAAAGTGGATTTCATAACTGAGATCTCTAAGATGGAGAAACAACTATTGGAGTCCTCATAGATTATTGTCCTCAGGTATTTCAACATGCATGCCAATATTAGCTTAGATGGCCAGCATTTATCTTGCTAGAGATGGTAGTCACTCTACATTCTACCAGAAAGTTAAGGGGCACTCTCACAGAGTTCAATATGTATTCAGTTTAATCTCTGGGGTTGATTTGGATATTCAGATCAATCCTGTAGAGTGACACAACCCTCAACATCCCTGTTTTAATGCTGAGACTATTCCACATATCAGAACTAGCCTATTTCATCATGGTATCAGAACCTATGAATTCTGTGAATTTCTGTAGTCTCCCTACTGGCAGTCAGGCATTGTCAGGGCCTGTAGTGCGGATGGTCTGATCTCATGGTCAGAGCTCAGAGTGGAGAAAGGCTCACGGTCAGAGTCCTGCCAAGTGTCACAGCTGGAGCCAGAAGTCACACCAAGGGTCAAAGTCCGAGTCAGACTTTGTTAGAAGCTACAACAAGGATCAAACCAGACTCAGAAAATAGAGTTGGATGAGAGAGCAGGAACAAGGGGCAGGAACCAGACAAGGAAGCAGAAACTTGGTTTCAGGGGTTTGGTCAGCAGCAGGTCTAGCGACTAGTTGCTCAGACAACGTGTGTGCCAGAACAGGAAGCTTTATGCTAAGAGATGTCCAATCAGCAGTCTACTGCTAGTCAACTGATCCTGCTGAGTCAATGGGTGGAGCCCCTGTTTGCAGAGCATCAGCTGTAGTTTCCTTGTGTTGCCTGATGATGAAGTAGATAAGGCTCTTGTTCGACAACCCCATAAAGCTGGGTTTGAGACCGGTCGTGTTTGACCAGCCTATGTAGTCTCCAATTACAACTGGGATATCGGTCATCTTATTAAATGCTTCTAATCAGCAGAACAGGTAGAGGACATGTTTATATCCTGCTTGCCTTGGAAGCCCAGCGCCCACCATTTTTTTAAAGTGAACTCCAAGAATTGAAACAGCCGAACTGTAGATTGGAGAGAAGATGGCTGAGGAGCAGTCTCATCTTCTTTGAAGAGGGAATTTATGTGGGCAGACTGGAGAGTTGAATGGGGCCTAGAAATATTACTCTTCAGGTGTAGACACAAGAATAAACTATTTAGTTGAAGTCTTTTCGGTAATGCACAGTCTGAATAATCTCTCACTATGACAGGAGTTTTTTCAGTTGGACACTATAACTAATTTACTTGTGAATAATTTGCTCTGATCTGGTTTCTCTAGCCTTTATGATAATGGCGCCTGTGTTGCATGAAATGTTGCCTCTTGTGGGTTTGACCCTGGTCTAGTTCACTTTGGCTGCTTAAGACAAATGGGATTGCAATGCTGTTATTATTGATAGGCATTTTCAATAACTCTCTTAGTGAAAGACAAGCTGGGTGAGGTAATATCTTTTATTGGACCAACTTCTGTTGGTGAGAGACAAGCTCTCAAGCCACACAGTGAAAGGGAGGTAGATCATTATTAAGCATACACAAGTTTATGGAAATAAAGCTAGGTTGCTTGTTAAATAAAATAAAGTGAATGTATCCAACAAAGGTAAACATTCTTAGTGTTGTGTGTGTGTGCGTGTGTTTATGTGTGTGTGTATATATATATATATATGTACACACACACACACATAGACACAACACTAAAAATGTTTTCCTTTGTTGGATACATTCACTTTATTTTATTTAACAAGCAACCTAGCTTTATTTATATATATATATACTTTATACTTTATAAATTTAGCTTCTGGAAAACAAACAGAGGCTATAGAAGATATTTACCTTTCATACAGAACAATGTAGCAATAGGGATTTGAGTCTCCTTTAACTTACACTACCTTTACATTGGTGTATTTCCATTGCCTTCAGCAGAGCTACATCTTCTTTTAAACAGGTTGAGAGGCATAAAATGTTTGAGTTCCAAAAACTTGGAAAGTCACTTACAATAAATTTCCCATGAGTAATTTCCAGACCAAGAATTAAGTACTCATTATTTGATGAATATTTCTAAATAATGAATACGATTGAGAAAAATCAGAAATGGCTAGTGGGAGATTTGAAAACAAGATGCTACATTTGTCAAATAAATATTTCAATACTGTAAAGCATCATAAGAAAATATGTATGAAAAACTTTAAGACCAGATATTAAAGTCCCAAAGCAAGCCTACAGCAGCAGGCTTCCTATTACAGAAATATTCAAGAGTTCTGGTTTCCTTAGTCTCAAAGAACCGAATTCCAAAGTCCGATCTTATTTCTGCAAAGCAAGAAAAGAAAGAGTGAGCGATTACCTTCATGTAAACAAAGCAAGAAAATTAGGTATGTGTGGTTTGGTAACATTTGGGACTAAGCTGTGCCTTTATGGCACATCCCCCAGGAGCAAGCGTTGGAGCATAAGCTGCACCTATTCTGAAGGAGCACTAGCAGGTGTGCCTCAGACACACCCTTCTGAGGCTGAATTTCCTCCCAGCTTCCCCCTTCCTCTGGAGGAAGGAATGAGAGAAGGGAAATAATTTGCTGCCAATATAGGCCAACAGCAAATTATGGCATCTCCCCTGGCTGCCTCTGTTTTTCTGGCCATTGTATGTGGGGGATGGAACTAAAATTACCCAGTCCTTCCTCATCCATTATCTGCTGCACATCTGCTTACCCCTTCCTGTCCAGATCCAAGGTCCAGGTGGCCATGCATTGGCATAAAGGTTTCATGTAGTCCAAGTTGCAATCTAGTCCATAGAGTATAAAAATCTCCCTAGATGTCTAGTGAGAAAAATGACATTATTTCCCTCCAATAATAAAAATAATACCTAGAACTTTTGATAAAGAAGCCATCAATACCAACATTCCTAACACTAATTTGTTTTGTTTATTTAATTACTTTTCAACTCCCCTCCTATCTAAAATGCTCAGTGTGGTCAAGTGGTCACATGCCTCATGATGGAGCAGTGGAGATAAAGTTGAAGAGCATTTTTTTGAAACAGGAACCTGGTCAGGCCTTTTGTATCCCTTCTTGCTAGGTTTAAAGATGACCATTGCTGCTATTGACTTTGAGATGTCACCTGTCTGATGTAACATTAACCTAAAAAACAGGGTTACCCAAGTTCGAGAAGTCTAGGCATTTATGACCACTTTGTAAACCCCAGTAAATTGCAGCATCTGGTCTACCCCCACCAGGGGGTTCTCACAATGAATCTATCCATGCTTATATCATGTAATTAGTCCCTCATTTATCTGTCTTTTGAGACTGGGTGATTGACAAATGATCCATATATTTAAAATGGTTCCCACTGAGTCTGCCACCTTCTACTAGATGACAAGTAAAATGCAGCCTTGCTTTTAAAATCTAGATTCTATCTCCTTTCTATTAGAATTACCTTCCTGCATGTTAAGAATAGAAGAAATGCCTTCTCCAAGTTGGCTATATTAACACAATTCAGGCTTGGAGTGGCCACCATGCCCTACTGTTTTTACTTATGATGTTCCAACACTAGGTTGAGCAAAACAGCATGCAGGTATCCCAGCTAGTCATTATTCTGCTGACAATTTTGCTTTCACATCTGAGAGTTCAATCAGCATTATTTGGCTGGTTGCACAGTGGTGTATCCCTCCATATTGGAGTGGGACCAGTGCTCACTCTGAAGTATATCTATGAAGTCCCAGTGCTAAGTCGTTTATCGCCAGGCAGGAAGGTGATTGTTCATGGTGTCGATAGATATGTGATGTTCTCTGCCTCTATCCAGTGTTGGACTTTGCCATGATCCAGAATTGAAAGTCAATGTCTGGAATGAGATATGGGCATACATCTGCATCACTACAGAACCTGATACTATACTAAAATGAGGGGAATGAGATGAATTCATCTGCCAACTCCACCTCAAGAAATTCTTTCACTACAAAGACGACTCCACCCAGAACAACCACATCCCTACCAATAGTCTTGAGAAAAAAGAATAATCTGAATGGACACCCTGCAGGAGACAAAACCATACACTTGATCATTACATTGATTGCTTCAGGAAAAAAATAGACTATGAAATCCTCAACATACACTACATATACCACAATCTCTCTACCACCTAGAGGATAGCTATAGTCTGTGATATGAAACCACTAAATAGTGATCAAACCAGGAGACAAAGGGGCCACCATCATAGTCTTCAATCATGATGACTGCATCAACTAGGCCAACAGACAACACTCTGACACCACCTACTATAAAAAACTCAAAGAAGACCCTACACCACAATTCACAAGAATTTAAAGATACCATCAAATCCTTCCCCAAAGAACAGATGCAAAACCTGCAGACATATCTCAAGATTCATGAGTCCTATATATGCCTATCACAACATGTGGTGTACTTAATCAAGTGCATCATATGCCCCAACAACCAGGGCCGGCTCCAGGCACCAGCCTGGCAAGCAGGTGCTTGGGGTGGCCGCTCCGGAGCGGAGTGGCACGTCCAGCTATTTGGCGGCAATTCAGCGCATGGTCCCTCACTCCCGCTTGGAGCGAAGGACCTCCCGCCGAATTGCCGCTGCAGATCGCGATCGCGGCTTTTTTTTTTTTTTTTTTGGCTGCTTGGGGCGGCCAAAACCCTGGAGCCGGCCCTGCCAACAACAACTATGTAGGTGAAACCACACGGTCATTACACTCTCTGATGAACTCACTGAAAAATGATAAAAAACAAAAACATCATATCACTTGTAGGTGAATACTTTTAACTAAGTGATCACTCCATATCTGACCTGTCAGTAATCGTTCTCAAAGGAAACCTGCACAACATCTTTCAAATGCAAGTGTCACGCTGTCTGGAGTGGCTCACAACTATCTCAGGGCAGACTGTCAGAAAATAGGGCAGACACCCCAAATTGGTGGTGTTCTATAATTAAAGTTCACCAACCCAGTAACAAATGTGAACTCCTGGATCACTACAGCAGTCTTACCATGGAGTCACAGACAGTCCCCCTAGACTTTCCAATCTATCTTACCACTCTAACAAGCTGGACTTTGTGATAGAAGGTCACTTAAGCCAAAAATCACAGCACATCAGGTTGCTCCCAGTCCCAAGAGACCATTCACTTACCCCAGATCAATTGGTAGGCCAGATCTTACACCAGAAACAATGCTGGTAGCTAGTTCTATAGTAAGCTAACTAAAGGTTTATTAGCTAAGAAAAGGAAATGAGAGTTATTGAGAGGTTAAAGCAGGTAAAATATATGCACAGGTGAGTCACAATTTGTAGTTCCAAATAGTGGCAGTGAGGTAATAAACTGCCAGTTTCCCAAAAGTCTTTTCAGGGTACCCAGATTGTGTCTGAGGATCTCCGCTTTGCATCTGGTACACTTCCCTTTAAGAGATCAAACAGTCCAGAGATGAAGGATCTTTCCTTGAATCTATTCTTATAGCTTCTTCTCACAGAAAACAAGCTGACTGTGTCACTACCCATATGGACTTTTCCTTTGATGACAGAGAGTGAGAAATTCATTTAGAGTCTTTGACCTCTGATCATTACACACAATGAGCACTTGCTTTGAAATTGGCACTTAAAAGCTTTTCATTTGCATTCCACAAGGCTTCTCCCTCATTTGATGGGTTATTTAGTTACAGGGGTATACGCAATGTAAATGTTGCCATTCCATTAAAACAGGATACAGATAAGTAACACAATGTATGTAATATCCCATTAGTTTTCCTGAGGTTTAAATACCAAATACACTCTTATACATTTAATAATCACTTTGATCTATACCTGTGGTTCTCAGCCTGCAGTCCACAGGCCACTCGTGGCCCAATCAGCACACAACTGTGGCCCATGTGACATCCTCAGGGCCATAGTATATATATATTGTGTGGATGTGACCCATATAACACATAGAGAGTTGCATAGGCAGCCCACAATGGTAAATAGGTTGAGAACCACTGATCTATACTAATGCACAAGTGAATTGGCCTGGGGCTTCATCATGAGCGGGCACCTGGTCTGCTAGTGCCACAGCAAGCCTGGGAAATTAAATCCATAACTCTGCTAGACACTAAAAAACATGGACTCAATAGTGCCAAACTGGTTTTATGACTCATTACTACAATATGTAACATATCGCACTGCTTGCTAACCCTCAGTTACCAACTTAATTTTAAGTGTTCTCCTACTATGTGTGTTAACCCCTTATGCTTAACCATCTCTCCCAACTTGTATTTAGCTCAAACTCTCTGGTTTCCTTCACCAGAGCTGATGAAGAGCTTTGTGAGGCTCAAAAGCTTGTACCTTCTACGAACAGAAGTTGGTCCAATAAAAGATATTAACTCACCTGCCTTGTCTTTCGTATGTGGGCATTAGACAATCACCATCCCAATGGTGTTGAAGCAGTCTCTATCTCGAAAGCTGTACTCTCCAATTCTGCACTGTAGTTTTTGGATAAAGAAGTTACAGTTCAGGGGTGAACTGCACCTCTAACCACTCATGCTCTCAGTGTCTCCATGGGCATGTCTTTTAGGTGACATGCCTGTACAAGTTCATCCATCTTTAGACTGGATGACCAGGTTACAACACCCCTGTTTACCTCAACTGGCCCAGCTTGGTTTGGTACACTAGAGAATTCTCTCCAAGAGCTTGTGACAGGGATGAATTAGCAATAACTTAGAACAGTTTCTTCAAAATAAGTATGATTTATTGGTTCATAGAAATCTAAGAAGCAGAGCAAAACAGGATTAAAATAAGAAATACATATGAACTTGCCTTAACCTTGTTCTTTCCTTGCAAATTTAGGTAAGTTGCATTTAACCCAGGGACCCCCATCTCTGGATTGGAGTGACAGATTGCCCTTTTGTAGTCTCTGCTTCTGTGAGAGTCTTTCCATCAGACTCTCCCCTCAAGCAGTTGCTGACAACTCATGCCCTTCCTTTCTCAGGATGGTCCTCTTAAGTGTTTAATGTTCTCTTGATCTTTAGATCATTTGGTCATGGCAAAACAGTGGGCTGGAAGTCCCCTATTCGCAGCGAATAGCTAAACTGTTGTCCTTTGAGTGTTTACTGGGCTGTTACTTATCTAGGCAATTATGTTGCCATTCTGTTTGTTTCCCAACAGCCCACAATTAAACTGAACCAATACATTCACACACTTCTATAATCCCATGTTAGCTAGGTCATAGCTAGGTCATATATTCATAAACTTATAGATAATTGCGGTAGACTATACATAATAAGTCTTTCCAACATGGAGAAAGATTAGTTTTACTAGTGAGGATGTTGCATCTGAGAGTAGAATGGATTTCTCTACGAGGCTTCAAAACAGGGGTCTTGTTAACAAAATTATCTTGTGAAGTTACATCCCTTATGTAGAGGACACCAAATCAAACTTTCAGGGTGAAAGATCATTAGGTCATTGCCTTAGCTCCACTTACAGGAACTTAAATTTGTCCAGTTGTAGAAAACAAAAATGTGGCGTTATTTCTCAATATATACATTATTGTACTGAAAAAAATCAGGTTTTCACATATTCATATATTCCATGGCCAGAAGGGATCACTGTTATCATCTAACCTCCTATATAACACAGGCTGTAGAACTTCCCAAAATTCCTAGATCATATCTTTTAGAAAAAAAATGAATCTTGATTTAAAAATCCACCATGTTCCTTGGTAAGTTGTTCCATTGGTTAATTACTCTCATTGTTAAAATTTTAAGCATTATTTTCAGTCTGAATTTGTTTAGCTTCAACATCCAGCCACTGGATCATTTTATACCTTTCACTGCTAGAATGAAGAGACCATTCTTAAATATGCGTTCCTCGTGCAGGTAGTTACAGAATGTAATCAAGTCACCCATTAACCTTCTCTTTTTTTAAGCTAAATACATTTTGCTCCATGAGTCTATCACTATAAGGCATGTTTTCTAAGCCTTTAAATCATTCTCATGGCTTTTCTCTGAACCCTCTCCAATTTATCAATATCCTTCTAGAATTGTGAACATGAAAACTGGACTCAGTATTCCAGCAGCAGTTGCACCAGTGCCAAATAGAGAGGCAAAATATAACCTCTCTACTCCTACTCTAGATGTCCCTGTTTATGCATCCAAGGATTACATTACTGCATTTGGCCACAGCATCTCACTGGGAGCTCATGTTCAGCTGATCACTTGTACCTAAGTTACCATTAAATGTTAGTTCTTTGATTCTTCTTTATGTGTCAAACTGAGGGCTAATATAGAATTTCCCTGTGTTGGCTGCAACACTTTCTGAGTTTGGAAATTGTCATATATGATGTTTAGAAATTCCAAGGATGTTTTAGTACTAGCAGCATGAGACCTCCAGTATATGTCACCCAATTTGAAGTCCCCTGTGATCATGAAGCTTTTTTCTGTCACATATTATAGATATGTGCATAAAGAGCTGGTCATTCTGTTTCCTAGTTTGATTTGGTAGTCTGTAGCAGATACCAACTAATACCCCATCTTGTGCTTTATGTGTTAGGACACTGATTCATAAGCATCAAAATGGTTTCCTATATCATCTAAGTTATAATTATAACCCTTATTAGGAGCCAGCTGTCATAGACAAGAAAATAAACATTCAATATGGAACTCAGTAGAGCTAACAAAAATCTTTTTATTTTATTTTTTAGTAGCAGTCTAATGCCAACTGAGACCCAAAGGTAAATATTGACAGGTGATGGGTTAGAGGAAGTACTGCTTCCCCATTCTGTCAGTAGGAGATGGGGCACAATCAGTACCCAGGTTTCAGAGTAGCAGCCGTGTTAGTCTGTATCCGCAAAAAGAACAGGAGTACTTGTGGCACCTTAGAGACTAACAAATTTATTAGAGCATAAGCTTTCGTGGGCTACAGCTTCGGATATGATATGCATCCGAAGAAGTGGTCTGTAGCCCATGAAAGCTTATGCTCTAATAAATTTGTTAATCAGTATCCAGTAGTTACTAGACAAGCCAGGAGTTTCAGAGAGTTGAAAGTAGCACATATGAAAAATCTGACTGCTGATAATTGAAGCATAATTCTCTTCAACTGGCGATTGACTACCCAGTGTTGGGAGCGAAACAAAAGAGAAGACTTAGGCCAGCACCCCTGGGAAGAGTTTGCCTCTCCTTAATGAATGAGGTTGCTGTTAAACCTATGAAAATTCTCTCTATGCTTCTTTTTCACTTAGGCCTTGTCTACACTACCGGGGTAAGTTGACCTAAGTTACACTACTTCAGCTACATGAATAACGTAGCTGGAGTCAATGTAGCTTAGATTGACTTACTGCAGTGTCTACTCTCTCCCGTCGACTTACCTTAATCTTCTTGTTCCGGTGAAGTACGGAGTCAACCAGAGAGCGCTCTGAGGTCGATTGAGTGGGTCTTCACTAGACCCGCTCAATCGACCCCCGCTGCATCTATCGTAGCAGCGTTGATCCCCAGTAAGTGTAGACATGGCCTTATATTTGCATCTACCGTAGGCACTGGAACTGCAATCAGGGCAGGGACCTGTGAAGTAAAGTGGCCAAGATTTCTTATGAAAAAATCCATCACTTTTCATTATTTTTTGTTTTGTCACAATTAATAGGTTGGACTTACCAGCCCCCTTTGAAACCATGTCTGGTACTTATAATTCATTCATCTGGAATCGAATAACCTGACCTATTAGACACAGATTTTGAGAAAACTATTTTTCACTCAATATGATGATTAGCCCTGTCAAGATGCATCATTCACATGCTTCCTCACTGCAACATTATAGAAACTATTAAAAACAAGTCAGCGAAGAATTGCATTTACTATTAAAACAGCAAATTTTGTCTGGAAATTTCATCCAAGATTCCCCCTTAGCACAGGAGGGTGCAAAAATCTCACTCTCCTGGCAGGACAGAGGAGGCTATATTTCTGCTACTAGTCCTGTACTGAGGGAGAGCAATAGTTTACACAGGGGAGCTTCATAGCATGTGCTCAAGCATGCATTCACTAGTCCTCCTACCTATACTACCTCATTGGCGAGTGATGCCCACTGGTTGTGGAATGTTTGTGTAGGGTTTGAAGGTTAGGTTGAATTTGAGGCAGCGAGTAAGGGACAGAATACCAGTGAAATCTAAGGAATGAGATGAATGATTGGCTGATTAACTGTTCTTTGCCAGCAGTAATGATGTTTCTAGATACTATTCATGAAGTAGCATCACATTCACAGCATATTCCAGGATTTGTTTTTCTTTATTTTTCCTTCAAGACATGGGTGTTTTGTGGCTAATGCAGGGAAATAACTTGGTATTTAGAGTACATGTAGATTTCCCTCTGAACCTCTGCCTGAATGCCACAGTATTTATGGATTATTTGGTCTTTTTGTTTTAAAAAACAAAGTGCCAATTCATACCTCAAGTACAGAAGAGTAACTGGTGTGTTTAGTGACCTTTTGTATCAGCGCCATAATTTATTGACTGTTTTTTTAAAAATATATTTTGGGGATAGGATTACTGAGAATATGCCTCTTGATCGACTTCTCAAGAACCTACAATAGCAAGCACAGCCAAGAATGCCAGGGAGGAGTAAGCAACTTTGCTGGCAGCAGAATTAGGAACTTCTAAGGAGAACTGTATTAAGGTAATTCTCTCCCATTGGCACCATGAAACCAGTATTCAGAAAAGGGCAACTAAAATAATCAAGGGACTCAGAAATTAGAGCTGTAAGCAATGTTGAGAGAGAGAAACATCCATGGTCTTCAGAAAAGCTGGGCTGAGTGGGAGGATGGGAAACATGAACGCATTTTACACAGAAAGGGTGTATATACATGGATATTCTAAAAAAAGGCAAGAGCTTGCTCTCATTAAGCGGGGATGACAACATAGTTAATGGGCCAAATTCTGATGGGTTGCACAGGTGCAACTAAGTGTAGAATTGTGTCTAGCATGTGCAGTGTGGATGAGTTAATGCTGTAATGAAAATTTTATATATCAAATTCCTGACTTTTGTTTAAGCTTGCAACTTTACCATTGCATTAAATGTAGTTTTCCCATGTAATTTATTAATCTGCAGTTTAATTGTATTTCCCCAATCCCTTATTTTCTTCTGTTATATTTACATTTGTATTGTCATTTTTGGTGGATATTCCAATGATTGCTTTTTATGTATGTTACATTTTGTAATATAAATGCTAAAACATTTTCAGCTAATTAATGTTTGTAAAATGTTTTGAGATGCTCAAATGAAAAATGCAGCACAAGTGCAAAGTGATATTACTATGGTTAAATCATGAATTATTATTATTATTATTATTATTTAAAAAAATTGCAATTTTTTTTGTAATGTGAGGTTACATCTGACCAAGATCCCTTTCCCAATTGTATAAAATAACTTTGCCAAGGAAAGGCAAATATTACGCAGATGATTTTGATATAGTAGTGTAAAGCTGTTACAGTGTTTTATCATATTAACACTTTAAATTGCGGATGAGTGAATAATTCATTTGGGTTAACTTTACGGTTCGCCTTTTTTGTGATTTGTCAGTGAATAGTTTGTGATTTTCTCAAGTTTATTCATTATGGGAAATTATTCACTGGCGTTAGACTTCGTCTGTAGATTGATCATGAGAAGTTTGTTTCAAATATTCATTACCCAAATATTAAAATTTGGGCCATACTGATAAATTTCAGTTGGATCCATGAATAGCATGGTATGTTTCTGTTCACTTATTGGAAAAACAAATCTCCCATTGATTCAAGGAGGATCATAATTTTACCCCCTGTGAAAAATCCCTGATGTTAGTTGAAAGGTAACTGTTTCTGCTAACATTCCTGGCAATAAATAATGGCTGGACCCCTGAGTCTGTGCCACTGTCTGCCCCTGCACAGGGTTCAGTATGGGACCAGGGCCTTGTTCATTAGGATTTTGGTAGAATGCAAACGTGAAAGGGGAATAAACAAGTAAAATAAGAATGTGAAAGAATCTGAGAATAGTTGTGGACATTTTTTTTTGAGCTATTTACCCAGCTCTACTTGAAATATTTTAGTTGTGATATTGAAACATAAGCAAAGAAGGATTTGAATTAATTTTAAAAAACTCTGAGTTTTTGCTCCATCTGTGTGTAAATTTCCTTACTGGAAGTGAGTATAAAGTAATGGCAGCATTGTTTATCAATGTCCTCCAGTGATTGTTAGCAATGCATTCTTGCACATATTGTTTCAGACAAAAAATTAGTATTTTGCATTAGCAGAGGATAATTAGGCAATAAGATACAAAAGAGAGTAGGGTTATCATGAGATAAACACACACATGGGGTGTTATGAGGCACAGCCAAGTATCTGTAATCCCTCTAGGGTATGATTATCTTGAGATAACCACACACCCTGGAGCTGCCTTATTGCTATTATAAAATATCTTTATTATAGGAAGAAATGTGCATTTTTGTGCTGAAAGAAGAGGAAGCTGGCAATTTAGAATGCTGAACAGCAGTTTCAGCTGAGCTGTGTGGTTTACATAGATTAATCTATCCCATTGGAATGTTTCTTCAGCCAAAAAATGTTCCTTAAATCCAGGCAGTCATAATCTGTAGTGATGTGCAGCTATTTGGCGTATTTGAGAAATTCCCTCCTCGGTTCTTATGCTGTTCATCTGATGGCTTTAAGATATGCACACAGAGATGAACTGAGATGGAGATGGCTTAAGAGGACCCGGCTTTTTTAAATGTTTGAAAATATTGCCAAAATCTTGACTCTTCCATTTTACTTTGAATAGCATCTTTTATACAAACTCTATCCCAGAAAGCTCCACAGAGTTGAATACTACAATCCAGGGCTAAATCAAATTTAGCAGGAGAGAGAAATTAAGGAGTACAAACAATCTTATCTGAGTTTTAAAAAGAGCTGAGAAATGAAAGAGTTAGAGAGAGGGAGAGAGAGAGAGGTAAGAAGGCAGTTCCAGGCAACAGTGGAGCCTGCAGGGGAGAAGGTTTTTGTACCAAGAATGGCCAGGTGATACGGTAAAGACCAGAGTGGGTCAGGGTGAATAAAGATAGAGAGGTAAAAGCCTGGCCCCACTGAACTCAATGGGAGCTCTGCCATTGTCTTCAATAGGGCCAGGATTTCAACTAGAGAACATTAGCCTTGATGCTGCAAATGCTTGCATGCTCAGCTTTGCCTACAGGAAGAGTCCCTCTGAGTTTGTGGGGTTTGAGCCTTTCTTTGTAGCTGCCTTAAATTCCAGTGGGAATTTAAACAACTTGTTCAGGCTCATAGTGGCTGCAACTTTTTTGAATAATGAATACAATGAAAACAAGCCTTATACATAAATACATTTGGAAAATGCTTTCTTTAAGCAAGAGTGTACATCAACACTATTGTGTTTAAAGAAAGATCTCCTTTTTTGTGGGATTATTCCATTATTAATGAAAGGCATTGTCACTCTGACTCAATAGGAGGCTATTTGAGCAGCATTTTATTTCAATAACTTTCTATTATTATTGAACAAATCTTGGGGAAAAAATCAGCATTGAAATAGCCTGTAAATTGTGTGTTAAAATATAATCAATATTGTATTCATGTTTGGGCAGCAAAACCCATGTTTTGCCTCATAGAATTTATTTCTGCTTAGATACTTGAATAGTGGCCTTCAAAATGTGTCAGCTTTAATTTAAGGTTGGTGTTTAATATAGAATATGGAGATCAATGCAATTGATTTGATTGAATAAAAAAGTCCTTGTAAGGATATATAGTATGCATTTTTAAATGCAACAAGCCCAGTAATTGGTTTAAATGTAAAAATAAATTGTGTCTGGAGATATCCAGCCTAGCCATGGGTGATGCTTTATTGGTTTTTGCATTTCACTAACTGATGTGCTCTCATGTAAAATCAATATTGTGCAGTCAAATATATTTTGCTTTGTTATGCTGTAGGTTCAGTTCACTAAAATGTATATTTTTAATGTAGGATACCATATCTTTATTCTACAATAACCTTGTTGTGCTGAGATGAAAGGAAAATTTAAAGGGACAATTTCAGCTTCCTAAATATTCCAAAGAATTATTTTCAAGGATTTTTCATGTGATTCTGTAGCATTTTAGTTTGCTAACTCTTGGCATTTAATTAAATCTTTAGCCATTCCTTTCAAAGCTGCCATCCATGGAAGCTTAGATGCCACAGAAGGGTGATGTTTAGCAGAGCTGTGTGAAACTATCCTGAATATTCCGCACCTACACTGAAACTGACAACATATGCTGCTTCACATTTTTCTATAATGGTGGTGGTTGGGAGATGTACTCTTTTCCCTTTGGGCAGCTTTGACAGTTTTAATACAAGTGAAAGACAGTTTTTGCAGAAAACGAAAATGCTTTTCTTTCCTTGAAATTATAATGTGTCTCTCACAGCGGGGGAGCTGAAGATCAAAGCTAAAAGAGAACTTGCCACATCCCACTTGGTCTCACTCTGTGTGTTACCCCAGTGACCAGCAGGACTCACTGTCACAACAGAAAGAACTTGGAGGGCTGGAGATTGGACAAGAGAAATCAAAAGAAATGGTAAATACATTTCTGTCTGCACTTCTTAAAGGTTTTATCTCCTGTATCACCTCTCGAATCATCAAGCAAAACAAATTATTTGTTTCTTTGAGGAAACATTTACATCAAGGGATGAAGACTTGTGCTCCCATGATTTAGCAAGCTCAGGGCCCTTTTGAGTTTCCTGTCCGGTGAAGACAATGGGGGGGGGGGGTGTTTGTGCGTGCTATGGCTCTGAGATAGGCCTTCAGTGTCATTGTTAGCTTTAGGAGCCAAGCTGCTGCTGCAATTCTCCCTTCTGTTCTCTATTTGTTCTCCCCCACTGCACTACATAGAATACACACATATATATCCTCCCTCTGTCTCTTTTAGGTTTTGGAGAAGTTGGTATAATTTTGCTGTCAACTGCATTATAAAGCTGTAATTACTGTAGAATTCCACATTCTCATGAAAAAAAGATGTTTCTGTTCTATAAAGTTTCCAGACTGAAAACTGGCATTTCTGAATAACTACTTCTTCCAGCCTTACAATTCTAAAACACTCAAAAGGTTAAAAGAATAATAGACCTAGAAAATAAATATACATGCAGCTTATTCAATTCAACAGAGGAAAGAATTCTTCTGGACTCATGATTTCATAGACCAGTTTTACACTGTTTAGTCATGCTTTCAAACAATTGAGCACAAGCCATAAACATTGGGTCACTGGAAAATGAAGTCTGGTGAACCATTTAGAATCCAACTGAACTAATATGTTAGAATATTATAGCTTCAGAACATGGGAAGTGAATTCTAAGTCTATTCACATGTCATTTCGGTCAAGCAGTGGTTGAAAAACATTTACATAAAGACACACATTTTTGTCAAGCCAAATATGTGATTATTGTACATCAATAATCTAGGCCATGGAAAGCTAGGTTGCAGATAGATTTTACTAAAGAAGAAAACATTTGCAGAAGAAATAGTCCTGAGCTTATTTGAATCAAAACTTTCTCAAAGTTTAGGGATGTTTAAATATTAATGTATAATTTGGCCATTTACTCAAGTTCACAGCTAATTATGAAGCATTTTCTATACCTTCACACAAGGTGTGGTACTTACTAATCAAGTTATTTTATTATTCTTGTTTTAGCTCTTGGGTAACTAACTATGAAGCTAAGTAGACAATCTAGATCTAGACAGATAATGAGAATGGTAAGTCGAGACTTGAATAGATGCTATGAGAGAGGAAAGCTTGTGCATTACAAGTCTTGCTCATAAAACTAAACTTTGCTAATTGTTATCGGATAGCAGTCAAAGGAAAGATTTCCCAGAAGAATGAAGGCTTTTGGAGAAACTCTTAAAAGCTAGTAAGGAAATGAAATTTGTGGGAAAGCTAATTACTAGAAGACGGAACAACGGATTGGTAGGGAATGAAAAAAGGCGTCTTTTTTTTGTTTCTTATTTATACAGCTGGTTTCCTTTTGTCTGAGGGTTTTCAAGATTCTGTATTTTACAGTGTCTCGCACAATGAGGTCACACTCCATGACTGGGGCTCCTAGGCACTACTTCAGTACAAATAAATAATAATTAATAGCATTAATTGAAGTGAGGCCCATACTATGTATTTTAAGTATATCTGAACATCCATGTAATCGTAAACCCCATCGCAAACAAAAAAGTAGTTAAAAACTACTATTTAAATTCCATAGCCAGCCAGTGCAAACCATTCAAGCAAGGATATGCCAAGTGAAAAGACACCTATTAACAATACCTTAGCCACTCTCATTGACAGACTCCATATTTCCACAAGGAACTGTCTTATATCATAAGCAAATAAAGAAACTTGCTGTGCACAACACATGAATCCAGCTCACACTGTAACACAAAATTGTTACATATATTTAGTATTGCCATATGTACACTGGCTGCGTGTGCAATGTTTTATTATACAGTTATGGGAGAAATATGGAGTCTTAGTTAAGGTTATAGGGCAAGCTAAATAAATGTAATGTGTGGTGTAGACCACTGGCTGGGGAATCTGTTGCTGACTCCTGGAGTCCTGAGACAACCCCTGAGAGAAGTCTCCTCCATCTCTCTGCCCTTCCCAGTGGAAGATAGGGCACAGGGAAAGGAGCCTGTGAGGTAAAGCTGTTTCAACAGGGAGGCTCTGCTCCCATGTCAGCTTCTTGTGCTCTAAGTAGTAGGTTGACATTCAAGAAAAATGCTGGGCTTTGAGGGGCATTTTTCTTTTCAGTTAAATACCAGTTCTAGATTATTTTTGTAGGAAATATCAAACTTTCCAGGAAAAAAGGAATTTGGACTTGAAAAGCTGGGTATCTGGAGCTGTGTGGGTATATGACTGCTAGTTTTGCTGTAAAAGACGTACAAAAAAAAAGTTTCAGAGTAGCAGCCGTGTTAGTCTGTATCCGCAAAAATAACAGGAGTACTTGTGGCACCTTAGAGACTAACAAATTTAAAAAAAAAAAAGTGAGGCATGAGAGAGAAGGTTTAACTTCAAACCAGTATATACTTCAGAAGGAATTATTTGAACTCTCTAGAATACAACCAAAAAACCTCAGTCATTTAGGAAAGCAGTTTCCAATCTTAACAGCACTTCTTTTGTCTTTCCAATTTTTGGTCTTGTCTATTTAAATTATAAGCTCATCAGGACAGAGACTGCCTCTTACTATGTGAGTAAAGGACATAGCTCAGTGGAGCCCCAGTCTCGGTTGATTAGAGTAATACAAATAATCAAATAATAATAATCCAACTTGCTACTTTACCCACAGAAAAGATGTAAGGCCACATCCAGGTCAATAGCTTGTTGCAACTAGCATGGTTCCATAACTATATTTTAAACAGAAGGCAGAAATAAACCATTTGTACATTTGCATTACTTCCGGATGTAAGTAAAATGTAAGCCTGGAAAAAAATACCCAGAAATGCAAACCATATCCCCTATTATTATCCAGCACTGAGTGACTCTATGTTCACAGTGGTTTTCAGAATAAACAACTGAAGAGAAAACACAAGTAGAAAAAATGCAGTCATGGGGCTGGAGGAAGCTGATTTTTCAATGGATTTTTAACTTTTTCTATATCTTTTTCAATATAGGTCTAAATGTGTCTAATTCATTTGCAGAATAAAAGAAGTTGTCATCTTGTTAAAGGGAAGTGGCTAAGCCAGTGAAGTATTCATTGATCTAGCTGGTTGGTTTCTGAGTGGAAGGATTCATCAGCTGGGACTGTTGATCCAAAGAAGAGAGTTTATTTTCTTCTGATTCTTTAGCCTGCAAAAACCCCCCTGAGTATGCTCAGATCTCAGAGGGAACATTGCTGAGAAACTAGAGAGAGGAGAAACAGTTTGTAAATGAGCTTTTAAAATGTCAAAACACGGTGTTGTTTTTAAAGCCAATGAGCTCAATACATCCCTGGTGTAACCCTGTTGATTTCAATGGTAATATATCAGGGATGAATTTGGGGCAGTGCAGTGCAGTGGGGGAAAGAAGTTGAAAGAAGGTAATTTCTTGACATTAGGGAAGGGATTCTGACACAATCCTACCATTATAAAGTGTTTTATTATGATTAGTAGTAGTAACTGTAACTAGTAATTGTCACATGATTTTTCAGAAAAAAAGATCAGACTGTGTCATCAATTTTTATTAGTAAAAGTAGACAAACTTTGTCTTCACATAGTACAGTCCTGGTTCACTGTGGTGCGATCTATATTAGAGAAGGGCTGTCTCAGATAGAAAAAGGTACCATTTGCTACAGATGATTTCTGGGAGTCCAGGATTAGTAATGGAACTACATGAACTCCAGCTTGCAAAACATATTGGTATACAATAGAAAGTGCACCCACAGCCATCCCCACACCCTTTTCCTCCAGACACGTCTCCTTAGGAGCTTCATTTCCAACCTCACTGTTTTTTCATCTTAAGACAATTTATTCACATTCCTTTCCTTTCCTGGTAGTGCACAGACATCATGGTATTTGGGTTAATACAAAATGAGATATAGATCTGATTGCCATTTGCATACTGGTGCAGATGATACTGTCAGGCATAATATCTCACTATCTCCAGGTGTCCATGCATAAATGTTAAACAGGAGAGATACCAGGGTGGAACACTAAGAAACCCTGCATATGAGGGCCCCATCCTGTGAGACCACCCAGAGAAGAAATTAAGTCAACCAAGTCAGCTCCCCAGCTTCCATGATATCTCATGGTGATTGATACCAAACACAGACAAAAGACTAATCAAAACCAGCACAGATACTGTAGCTCAGTGCATTAGCAGGATGAGATCAGCAATCATAAATCATACCTTCACTTCACTAAAACGATGTTTAAATCCAGACTGGTAGGACTGAGTATGCCACGATACAATTAGATTGTTCCTGTGTCATTGTCTCACATAACCTTCCCTGCACAAGATGATGAGTCACAGAAGACCAATAACTGGCAAGATGGTTAACATAAAAAATGGCTTCTTTGAGGAGAGGCTTTACCACCTCCTGGTTAACAGCAACTGGCACCCTGTTTTCACAAAGAGAAGCCATAAAAATCCTTGAACTTCACTGGATGAAACTGGGCAATACTCAATCACAGAATACAGTGGGCTAGATTCTCTGCTACATCCAGATTCTGCTGGACACACCGGAGGGGAACGAGGGGTGCATATCAGGGAGCTTGTTAGAGCTCCCTGCTTCTCAGCCTAGCCTCAGGCACAGGCTAGAAGAACACGCTAAGAATTGCTCCAAAATGCACCTTTATGCAATCCTCTCTTCCTCTCCACCTTCAACATACCCCCTGCAACTGGGATTGCAGAGAGGAAACCTTCAGAGCCAGCAGGGGACTCTCCAGCTTGAGATGTGTGACCAGCCTTTATTTTCTTTGCAAGCAGACAACCTGTCTGGTGTATTTATAACTAAGTGCTCTGATACTGCTCCATGATGTGGCCATAGCCCAAGTTGCTTAGACACATTCTCCCAAAAGTCCACCTGGCTGTGGGAGCTCTGGTTTCCTAGTGAGACCCTTCGTGGACCACGTGCCAGGCCAAGCAAGGAACACAAGCTTAGCAAAGGAATTTCTTATACACACACACTTTACTCTTTTAAAAACACAAGAGTGTTACAGAACTATGGAAAACAACAAACTGCTGAACACAATCCTCATGGTCTGATCTCACCAGTCCTGTAGGCCTACATTTGATATGAGTCCTTAAGCCAAGCAGCTATTCCAGCCTGCTTAGCCTGGTCTCCCTGTTTCTGGCACTGGTCAGCCTCTCTTGCTTAGAGAAGCACCCCTTTTAAAAACTGACTATGTCCCCAGTGTCCCCAGGTGCTGCAAGCTGAGAGGAGGTGCAAGCTCCAGCCATACTCCAGCCCTGTCTGCTTCTGTGTAGAAAGATGTTCAAAGTCAATGGTCCTACTGATAAAAAAAACCCATTGTTCCTGTAGGAAACGGTTGTCCCTCGATTGCTCTCTCACAGCTTTTCAGACATAGTCTTTCCATTAAGTGTGAAGCCTCTGCTACAAGATGGATGCTATAATTCTCAATGAAGGTTACAATCACAAATGACATTTACAATACAAAATGGAATTCAAATTTGACATAGATATATCCCCAAACTGTCATAGGGTGGTGCCGAGGTATTTTTTCCCTTTCTTTTCTCAGCTGGCTTATCTTTGTTACAAGGACAAGCATCAGCTTTGCAGGTCACTGTTATTTACAAATTACCTGTGGCTGATGAAGTGACAAGAAGGGAGGTGGAAAACTCACTCTGTGTCGGAGTGATTACAGAAAAGAAACTGATGGGTTTGCATGCTGTGGCACTGAATACTGCAAAAAATATCCACCAATATTTGTTCAGATTTTTAAATGAATTCACTTGAATATATTAATAGATGCATAGATTTTAAGGAACAAAGGGGCCATTAAGATTATCTAGTCTCACCCCTCTATTCAGCAAAGGCCAGAGATTATCACCCAGTGATTCTAGCAACAAGCCCAACAATTTATGATTGAAGTAGAAAAAATCTTTTAGAAACATGTCCGTTTTTGAATTAAAGATTCCCGTGATGGAGAATTTACCACATTTCTTGATAACACTGGTCTACAATTTTTGAGAAGTCATCTGCTTCAGAGATAAAATGTGCTATTTATTATGTATTTTGATGTGCTGAAATCAAATATGACAATTAAAACAACTGATTGGCTACTGTTTCTAAGATA